>NC_059125.1:21565729-21865729 GCF_020740685.1 Jaculus jaculus | reverse complement strand
GTTTTTGTGGTCTCTCTGGCTTAAGGAGGCTATAAAACTTACAGCTTTGAATTTCCCCTGTGTTTAAATCTGAAGATGTGGACTTATTTACTCTGAGCAGTAACTGGATCTCTGATCTTAAGAGAACTATAATTTTTATTGGTGCTCTTGCACAATAAAGGAATCAATATATGTTTTGTCATTACATGCTTTCATTGTTGCTTTTGGTATTATTTTCTTAGTAAAGGAGATTTATGACTGCTTCTTCAAACAATTCCTATCTTGCTTATATAAGTATATTATTATCTGAAGAATATATATAATTTTATTTAAAATTAATTTGAACTAACTGTTGATAAAATATCAGGTTTTATTCATGTTCTAAAAATGTGCCAGAATTAAAATTATTTAGGACATGTGGGAATGTGTGTGTGAGAGAGAGAGGGACAGAGAGACAGAGAGTGAGACAGAGTGTTGTGTGTTTCTGCTAAAATACTTTCTCTTCTTTTTGTAATTTGAACAAAAATTTATCAAACACCTACTATATTTTTGGCTTGAATTTTGTTCTGAGTATGAGAAGAAAAATGGACAATACAAAATTGGTTTAGAGATACCACAATCAACCAGGGAAGACAGAAAGATTCATTTAAAAAAATGGCTTGTCTTACTGGATAGCAAATGCTGTAAATTACCGTGATGAAGCACTGTGATAAGCCAGAAGGGTCAGTGATAGATACTCAAAACAGGTGTATTGATGCTGTATGAAATGGATTTCCCTTCATAGAGAAATGAAAATCACATTTTGTTGGCCACAGACATTATGATTTGGGAAAAGGGCTTGGAGAAGGCAAGAGAAGTAGACTCATGTGACTACAGAGAAGAGGGCAAGTTGGTACCTGGGAAGTTACCAAAATGCTAAAGAACTATTACTAAATTTGGGAAATATCTGAGAATAGATTTTTCAGTTCTGCTGTTTGATTACTTTTTCTTTTAAGGTTAAAAATGATTCAGGAAATTATTTTTATGAAAAAATATTTATAGATATTCAGTCACCCAGATAATTATTTACCAAATTCCACTGGAGCACTCTTCCTGAACAGAGGTGGTGAAAGTCAGTCTTTATTCTCAATAGAGTTGTATATTTTATGAAAGAGAAAATTTCCAGTTTATAATTAATGTCTCATATGATGGAGATTATGAAAGAGTACATAGTATAATAAACAGGTGAGACATACAATTCAAAATTAAAAAAAAAAAACTGCAAAAAGCTTACCAGAGATATGTGTTGACTTCCAATACAGGACTAAAGCCTAGGGAGACATAACTAAAAGTTTGGAATGCTTGGTAGGTGAGGAAATTATGTAATTCTGTAATAAATTTGAATTCCTCATAGCTAATTGTGAATATAACAAGGTATACATAGCTTACATAGTTAAAAGATATACCTACAGAAATAAAATGCTACTGGGCTTTGGTCTTGGATGCAAAACAATGAAGCTAAAACTTTACACTGAAAGATATAGGTCAAGGGGATAACATTAATCATATAGATTAAAAAATTAAATGTGAATTTTAGAGAGATCATTTGGTAGCAATGTGTGTAGTATCTAAATAGAGGGTTAAGAGTAAGATATAACTAGAGGATTTTTAAAATATTTATTTTTATTTATTTGAGACAGAGAGAGAGAGGGAGAGAGAGGGAGTGAGAATGGGCTAACATGGGACATGGAGAATTGAGCTTGAGTCCTTTGGCTGTGCAGGCATGTACCTTAACTGCTAATCCATATCTCTAGCCCTAACTAGAGAGGTTTTATTGGACTCTTCCAACAGCAAACCCTATAGAAGGATTACTAGAGGAATAAGGAAGTAGAATAGTAAAAGTAGCTAATACAGAGCATATTAGAACCAGTTCCTCCCATGGGGAACAGCAAGTTAGATACACTGAAGAACACAAAAGGAAAATGTGGACATGCCCTCAGTGTTATCTTACCCAAAGGGAGGGGAGTCTCAGTTATTGGGAATGAATAATCAATAAAAATTTCCTAGTGAAGAGATAGATGTTGAGTATGCAAATGTATGGTATTTTTAAAACCAACACACACAAATAGTTTAGTATATATGTGAAGTCTTACATAACTGTATCTATTTTACAAAAAAAAAAAAAAAGGTTATGATGTAGTACTGTCAAAACTGGTTAGGCAACCCACAATGGAGAAGTTCTAGAGCTTCAAATTTTTAACAGTGTGAATCTTCAATGACCCTCAAATATATTATATGTAAAATTCCCTACCTCAATATGGGGCTAATAGGGGAAGCTTATGTTTTTGGTTGTTTTGAAAACTCCATGAAATAATATACACAAGCATTTTCAGGATGTCTGCCATTTAGTAAAATGCAATAGAAACCTCCTCCTCCTCCTCTGTATTTTTGATGTAGGATCTGGCTATAGCTCAGGCTGACCTGGAATTAATAATGCAGTCTCAGGCTGGCCTGGAACTCACTGATATCCTCCTACCACAGCCTATCAAGGGCTGACATCAAAGGCATATACCACTACACTTATGTGAGAGAGAATAGATGGATGCACCAGGTCCTTTAGCCACTGCAAACAAACTCTAGATGCATGTGCTCTTTGTGCACCTGGCCTATGTGGGAACTGGGGATTGAAATTCCAGTCATTAGTCTTTGTGCCTTAACTACTGGGCCATCTCTCCAGCCCTGAACTTTCTTTGTTTTAAAGTCAATTATTACTAATGTGCCAACTTATTTTTTCATTCACTCACTATCAAATATCCAACAATTACTGTCTTCTGTGTGCTTTGCTAAATATCAGGTGAACAGAGGCATAACAGTCATCTCTACTCAAAGTAGTTGTAGACAAAATGAGACATTACTACAAAGACAGTGTTCAGGTAAAATGGCAATAACATGCAAAGGTAGCCCAGGAGATTTTAAACACATCTGAAAATTTGTCCTTATGAAATTGATGTTTGACCTGGGCCCAATAAGTTAAGTAGTAATCCATGAGCCTGTCAAATTTCTCAAACTATGGGAAATTATGTACAAAGGCTAAACTATTACTTTCCACCTGTTACAGATGAGTATGATCAACCTGAGTGATTCCACATAATGGCTTAAGTGAATCTGTTGTAGATGAATCTGAATAGAAATATTTTAAAAATAGTAAAATTCAATATATAATAACAAAAGCTGTGTGTTGAAAAAATGAGCTAATTCCAACTAAAGGGATTATAACAAAGTAAAAAAACTTGAATTTCTGTCTTAGACAGTTATGTGGTCCCCAATAAACTAAACACTAAAAATCACATGGAAAATCTTAAATAATTGTCAGTGTACTTTCTCAAGCTTCTAAAGATTCTAACTTAATTGATCCAGCATAGACCCTGAAAAATCAATATGCTTAAAATTTTGTGTGTGTTTTGCTAATACTATGCTTTTCTCTTTTGTATAAAACTTCAATGTCCTCAGACCATTTACTGACCTCAGTTCCAAAATAGTCCCTCTGATCCTGAGTGATTATTGTCCTTTCTGTCTTCATTGCTCCTTGCCTCCTTCCTTTTCCTTCCTTCCTTCCTTGATCCCCCTTCCTCCCTCTCTCCCTCTGTCCCTTTCTTCCTTCCTCTTTCACTAGAGTAGGTTTTATTTTTGATTTGAGAAATTTGGTAATATGCCAATATTTATCACCTATATTTGATGAACTTCCTAAAATCAGAAGTTATCAATTATGAAGATGACTTTAAGTCCAGTAAAAATTCCCTGATATACCATTACGCAAGGTTTTGGGACACAGTATGAAAAGTAAAACTTATAGTCAGGTAGAAATCCTTAGCATATGCATTTTATTTATGATATTGGATTATAAAGTAAAATGAGAAGAATAACCAGACAGGGCATGTGATTGTGTTTCCTGTGGGACCATATTATAGTTCCATGACAACTTCCCTAATGCTCCCCAGATATTTGGGCCTCTTATGGCATGTTTGCTGAACCCATTGATTTCTATATTTAAGAGAAGGTTACATGGCTACAAGCATTTACTGGTTATAAGAAAAATACCAGAACATATGTATAATGTCTGTCAAAAGGCATCTGTTTGCACAAGGGGGCGCACGTGTCTGGAGTTCGTTTGCAGAGGCTGGAAGCCTTGGCGCGCCCATTCTCTCTCTCTCCCTCTATGTGTCTTTCTCTCTGTGTCTGTCGCTCTCTAATAAATAAAATTTAAAAAAAAAAGGCATCTGTTGACAATGAAATCAAAATGTGTTTATTTTGTTGTTTTAATTTATAGGAAGTCAGGAAACCTGTGGTTTCCTGTGTGTCACCAAGGGAATTAGTCATCTTTGGTGTTTCATAATATTTTATTATAAAGAGTATAGGTCTCTAGAAATGTTTTACTTGGAAATATTTTTAAGACAAATATGTCTTGTTTAGGATAGAATCTACTCATGCATGAAAGAATGATAAACTTGTAGCTATGACAGTAATTTCAATCAGGAATAGAAAACTTCAGAAGCTACATAAAATTTATAAATATGTATGTCTTATTATACAATATTGGGTAATTTCATCACTCCACAAGGAAACATATTCTACTTTAGAAGAAAGAGTAAACACATAAGAATTTATGTTTATGTTAATCCATGTACACAAGCATGAATTTAGTCAATAATAATGATACTACTCCTTTTGCAAGGTATTACAAAGATTTTATCTTCTGTACCACAATAACCCTGTAGGTAACAATAATGTGCAGAATTATTTTAACTAATCTTTATAACACGTTCTATTATGTGAGATAGCAATTTTGAAAAGTGAATACTATCTAACGAATAAATCAGCTTCAAAAGAGCAAATGACCTCATAAATTTAACTTAGCTGTTTAAAATCAAACTGATTTATAAATAACATCATGTTAGCATATGATTTTCCTTGATCAGTGTAAAATGGTCAATACATATAATCAAATTCTATTTATAGTAAATACATAGTCAACTTGAAAATGGATATTTAGATTTATAAAAAAGTATCTGGACAGTCATATTTACAGGGCGATTACATTTGTGGCTCAGTAGTTCTCAGGAAGAGATTACTTAACCGTCTTCTAGCAGATAGACTTATCTTCAATTTATGAGAAAGAACATATAACACAAGTGTATAGTACAAAGACAAGTCATGCATTCTTAATGCACATTATATATATATACATATATATATATACATATATATATGATATACATACATATATATATATATATATGATGAAGCAAACCATTTTGACACAAAAGCTGCTACTCATGAAGTTTATAGTGTATTCCCCTTATTTTCTGTTACTGTAAACCTGGCTCTATTACTACATATTGGTTGGTGTATATCAAATAAGAGAGAATTAGTACAAGATGACAATAATGATGTTAGCATTCACAGAGTTCAATGTTTGTTTTAGTTTTAAGAACACGGCTAGGAAACGTGTATAACAAATCAGTTGGCAGAAAGAATAACCTTATGTAAATGCAGAATGTAATTACCATTCTCACAATTTTGGTACATGTTGGAAATGTCATTTCAATCAGGGGTAATCATAATATGACAGGAATAACTGTGATAGCATAAGTGATAATGTTATGCTGCTCACTTTTTCTAAATTTGGTGGCAAAATATGCAAAGATGAAACTTTCAAAGAGTCAATAAAACATGTTCAAAAATTTCCCCACTTATAAACATATTTTAAGGGAAATATTCATCACTATAGAACAACATCTATTTTGATAACAGTTACTTTTAGATTAACTCCCTTCTAGAATTGTATTATCTTTTATGGCCAACAACAAAAGAACAATTATCACTACTGAAATGATATGAAAAAACTTTAATTGTACATTGTCATTTACATATGTGTATATTTCATATGCCATAAAAATATCTCATTTAGCCATGATTTCTTATATACTCCACATATATCCCATATTGATGCAGACATACATAAATATACACATTTCTATACAGTGCCTAATGAATACGACTTTACATATATGAATTTAAAATAATTTCACAAATTTTTCATTTAGTTTATACATATACTTTTTACTGATAGGTATTAGAAAGCCACAAACCAAGAATTGCAGCAAAATCTCATTTGATGCTTTCTTTCACTAAAATATTCAATTGACTATATTGAGCTTTGATGCCAGCTTATTTCTTGAGTCCTTATGTAATGATTTAAAGTCAAAATCACTTTTATAGCTCTTTTTTTGAGAAAGACAAACATACTTGCCTTTTTATGTACATGTGTATGTGTGTAAGAGAGAGAAAGAGAGAGTGAGAGAGCATTTTATGTCATTCTATGTCATGACATATAAATATTATTTTATTTTTCTGATGCAATTTACTCTGGGCTCTTTAACCAATAGTCTCCTAAAAGTATCTCTTCATTAAGAATTTAAAAGTAATAGAAATAGTTAACTATTGCTGGGTGTACAGAAGCTCCGAACTAGGGATAACAGGGAAATTAAAAAAGTGCATCATGGGCTGGAGATATGGCTTAGCGGTTAAACACATGCCTGTGAAGCCTAAGGACCCCAGGTCAAGGCTTGATTCTCCAGGACCCACGTTAGGCAGATGTACAAGGGGCACACATGTCTGCAGTTCGGTTGCAGTGGCTGGAGGCCCTGGCTTATCCAATCTCTCTCTCTCTCTCTCCCCCTCTTTCTCACTCTGTCTGTCACTCTCAAACAAATAAATAAAAATGAACAATTGTTTTAAAAGTGCATCAGAAAAGAAAATAAATTTTGTGTTCATGAGTTTTGTTGCATTAAATACAAAGTCATAATAATGCAGGTCATAAATGAATGTATAGTTTTAAATAAGGTATTGCCATGAGGAGATTTGAACCATTGTTTGAAAAACCTACAGACAATACAGGAATTACCCAAATACTTTCAAAATAAATGCAAAATTTTAGGTGCACATGTCAACTTCATGACAAAATAATAATTAATTTTTTAGATGCTTGTCCACAAAGCCTAATAAACTGGGTTTGTTTCCCTAGTACCCATGTAAAGCAAGTGCACACCGTGGCACACACATCTGGAGTCCATTTTCAGTGGCTGGAGGCCCTGATATGACCGTTCTCTCTGCCTTCCTCACTTCTCTCTATTTCTCTCTCTGCTTTCAAATAAATAAATACTTAATTTTTTTTTCTAGGCATTCAAAAAAGAGTCTCAGTTACACTGCCATATGTGCTAATTATATTTCAGACTAATTAGCAAAATGACTTTCAAAAATAACGCAAAAATATTTGTAAACATATTTACTTTGGTTTATATAAGATATCACATTAAAGAATCTTAACTGAATCATCATCCAATATAGCATTAGAAGTATGAAATTTATATTTTTAGCTTATGTGTAGGATTAAAATATATTTGGATGTATACACGACCTCAAACATGTAAGGAATAAAGTGAAATGATATTCATTACATTGTGACATTACAATCATCTGGCTCTTGTTTGCTCTTACATGTAATGTCACCTAAATTCAGGACAAACTATGGTATTTCACTGTATTTTGACCTTTCAGAGACTTAATTTTCACAACCAAAACAACATAAGAAAATTGTATCTTAATTACTGACTAAAATCAGAGCTAATCTTCCACACTGTCTGATTTCTGCTACCTTAAATAGGCCTCGGAAGGCACCCCCAAAACTCAGTCGGTTTTCCAAAGTCCACTTCTCCTCCCTCCCATTCCTTTAGTGAGTATCCTACCTGACATGTATTCATACATGTAATATTAACATTTGCTATTCCTTTATTTAATTATAAATGTTTTATGACCACAAATTACTTAATGTTGTATATTTTGCAGTGTGTGGAATCAATCTCACCTTTCATTTAGGACATTATTTCACCACTACCCTATGTATTCCTTGCAAGTTTCAAGCTATGGTCATGTTCATAATTTCCTCTATACAACAGAAAAGAATGTCCTTTTCTCAGCCTATTTTCTCAGGTCAGAAACCTCAGTTGTCATGTTCTTAGTCAAATTTTCTACTTCTTCCTAAGTTATTAGAACCCTATCATTATATATCACAGTGGAATATTGTTGTTTTTATAGTCATAATGGCTTTCTTGTTGGTAAAACTAGTGACTATGTGATAGCTATGTTTTCTTTAGTCCTCTGAACTCGATATTGTTCATTATTCTGTAAAATATTTCTACACACTTGCTTCCCATAACATCATCCTTGGTTATTTTTCCTTCTGAATCATTTATCAGTATTCATATTTTCTAGTTAGTCTTTATATAGGTGCAACTAGGCTTTCATCTAAGTTCCTTTACTTTTCTCTGCACCATTCTGTTTTATCATTCTATTGCAATATTTGGTTTGTCTATCCATTTCTATCTAGTTGTTTCACTGGAATACAAAACTTTCCATGTCCACACTCAGTACTGAATACGTCTACTCTCCTTTACTCAGCACATCTTCAGATTAGAAAGAAGGGAATAATTCTCTTTCCCCTAATTCCTCACTTCCCCATCAAAATGTGTTTTTTTTTTTTCAACCTTTTGCTGGCTAAACTTTCTTTTATTCTCCCCCCCTTTTTTTTGTCCTGTCACTACTACCACATCATATATTTTGTATCTCCTATGGTGCTCAAGTGTAACATGCACACAATTTCAAATAAATGCACATGACACATATGTTCTCATTTACATTTTTTTAAATTTTTTGGTTTTTATTTATTTATGAGACAGAGAGAGAGAGAGAGAGAGAGAGAGAGAGAGAATGGGCATGTCAGGGACTCCAGCCACTACAAATGAAATCCAGACGCATGCACCCCCTTGTGCATCTGGCTAACGTGGGTCCTGGGGAACCGAGCCTCAAACCTGGGTCCTTAGGCTTCACAGGCAAGCGCTTAACTGCTAGGCCATCTCTCCAACCCTCATTTACATGTTTTGAAGCACTTAAAATTATATATAAGATTAGCTCAAGACATATGTGGTGTTATAGTGCTGTAATTTGATCACTCAGGATATTTAGGCTGGAGGATCCTATTCAATGTTATCATCTAGCCTGTGTTATGTATCAAGACTGTAGCAAAAGACAATAAAATAAAAGAAGTTTAAAAAGAGAACAACAGGGCTGGAGAGATGGCGTAGCGGTCTTTTTCTCTCTGCCTCTTTCTCTCTGTCTGTTGCTCTCAAATAAATAAATAAAATAAACAAAATAAATAAAAAAAGAGAAACAACAACAAATGAAAATATCATGTATGACATACATCCTTATGAGTTCTTATATGTTCATAAATCGAATCATATGTTCCTACCTTATATATTTGTGGCTTGTCTAATATCTAAACAGTTTTTACAATATTGTGTATTAAATTTGGTGAATTTGCTAGTAAGGACCAGGTAACTTATTCTATATTTTAATGTATGGGAAAATATAACAATTTGAAATTTTAGAGATATTTACCATTTAATCTTTTCTATTTCTACATTAATGTGTGGGGAAGTGTACAGTAGCTCTTAAGTATTTATTTCTTTAGCTTATCTCTCAAATATCACAAAAAATTTGTTTTACTAGAAATTTAGATTGACTCATTGATATGGATGTCAGTCTCCACATCATTCAAGTATTTTTTAATATTCATTTATTCACGAACAAAGAGACATAAAGAGAAAAAGGAGACAGACAGAGAGAATGGGTACACTAGAGCCTACAGCTGCTGCAAATGAACTCCACATGCGTGTGCCACTGTGAGCATCTGGCTTCATGTGGGTACTGGGGAATCAAACTCTAGTTGTTAGTGCTTGCCTGCTGAGCCATCTCACCAGGCCCATTCAAGTATTTAATAGAGGCACTTAAAAAGAACAAAGCCTGAATATATTCATCTGTTGCACAGCAGACCCTTTCCAAGAGATGTGTTTATTTGTATCCACAAACCATAATGTGGGATCTATTACAGAGTATGTACTTCCTGAAGATATTACAGTTAATAAAGCTATAAATTTTCCCAGTGGTAATTCTAAAGGACCAATGAACAATTTCATGTCTTCTCTATATGCTTCCTTTTGCAGTTATTTAAACTCAACAGCCAAGAATTTTCTCATATTGTTCTAAAGTCTAAATTGATGACTTTATTTTACCCTCTATCTACTTACTTGAAAAAAATAACTGTTTTATAAATCAGACTTCCAATTAGTTGATATGTATCCCTGGGAACTATTCCTATCACTATCACTTTTGGTCATTTAAATGCACATTTGTTGACTTACTTGTACATTATTCGTCAAAAAAGTCATGAATTACTTTTATGTACAACTGTATAGAAACACCAACATTCAGCTATATTTGTATTATTTTACAAGTACTGCAATTTTGTTTTTGTCCAAAGGGAAATTTTTGTAGGATTTGCACTTACATGAAGTAGACAAATAATTTAACAGCCACTCCTTATTATGTACAGTAAGTACTGACTCATATATTGCATTCTCACTCTTTCCTTGCTATACTAGAGAAGTGTTGCAGTGATTGTATTATTTTTAGTCTTGTCTACGATTTTTGTTTCAAATAAATGAATTTGTAAGGAGAAATTTTATACACCATCACTCTATGAAAGTTTGTATGCTGATCTGCTCTAAGCTGATTATTGTGTCTCTAATAAAATACTATAGGAAGACCTGAGATATAGCACCAGGAAGGCTACAGCAACAACAAGGAATTATTAAGTAGGAATAATGACAAATGAAAGCAGCAAGCCAATCCAAACAAAGCATGAAATATTAAGCCTAGAGTCTATCCTTATCATAAAACTCTAAAATTAAAAAGAATCAACATTGTTTTGAGATGAATGAACATGGACATATTCCCCAACACTTAGCTAAGTAGAATAAGAAATCAGCTAATTGGAAAGAAAAGAAAATTATCTATAAAATGGACCACAATTTAATGAAACCATACCAATGAAACTCTCAGTCTAAAAATGCCTGTGGAGAAAAAAGGGATAGAAACTATTTCATTAATTATATAATTCCAAATATTCACAAAAGACAGAAAAGCTTCTTTTTAAAAGTACGTGCACAAAGTGGTTATTGATTTATTTTATTAATTTTGTTTTCTTCTCATTTACATTGTGCATGTGTGCATGCGTGTTTATGTGTGTGTGTATCAGTTTTGGTATTTGCATGCATGGGTTTCGTATTGCTGCAAATGAACAAATCAAAGAATAATTTCCTCTTCCCCTTTCCTTTTCCTTCTCCTCCTTCCCACATCGAATCCCTTCCTTTGTGCCCTTTGTTTGAAAATTTCATTTTTAAAAATATTTATTTATTTAGTTGAGAGAGGGAAAGAGGCAGAGAGAGAGAATGGGTGTGCCAGGGCATCCAGCCACAAACACATGTGTCACCTTGTGCAACTGGCTTACATGGTTTCTGGTGAATCAATCCAGAGACCTTTGGCTTTGCAGGCAAGCGCCTTAACTGCTAAGCCATTTCCCCAGCCTGAAAATTTCATTTTAAAAAACAACCCGTTCTTAATAGCTTTATGTGAGTGGCCAGGGAATGTAAACCGGGACACACACAAATTTAGTACATTTTTTAAATGGTATCAAAAGAGGTGATTTGTTGTAGAATTATATGTGTGGTATAGACTTTGAAATAAGAAAATCAAGATTTTTTTTAATTTATTCTTTTAGGGATGTGGCATAGATTCTTGAAATCTTAACAACATCTCTACTAAATTGAAGATAATATTAGTATCTATTCCAAAAAGTTACTATCTAAAACATATGCAAATAAATTAATATGATACTTATTTTGTAGTTTGATGTAAAGCAAATTATTTAGTATATTATTAATATAAACATGTGTATAAAGTTAATAAGTCACAAAAATGCAAAAATAAGACATTTATAAAATGTCACAAATTATCTAAGTCCTTTAGAAATAGAACAGTAGCCAGGCATGGTCGCGCACACCTTTAATCCCAGCACTCGGTAGGCAGAGGTATGAAGATCACCATGAGTTCAAGGCCACCCTGAGACTACATAGTGAATTCCATGTCAGCCTGGGCTAGGATAAAACCCTACCTCAAAAAAAAAAAAAAAAAAAGACATAGAAATGCAACAGTAGATACCATTGATCATAGAGGGTTCCCTTGAGTGTGAAAATCAGAAAAAAAATTCCACATATATTTCCAGAAAAATCTTGGATTACAGTGGATATTCAGTTTATAAGAAATGGATTTAAGCAACTCTTTGAATATTATGAATCCAAAACTTCATCAGTCCATTCTGTTATGCTGTATTAGTTTTTTGTAGCTAATATAAAAAAATCTCAACAAATTTATTGCATAGCATAAAGGAGAAAGAAAGAAGGAAGGGAGGGAGGGAAGGGAGAAGGGGAGGGAGGAAGGAAGGAAAGAGGGAGGAGGGAAGGAAAGAAATTTATTCTATTATAGATCTGTTGGTCCCAAATCTGAATTTTGGCCTATCAATGCACATTACTGGAAGAAGTGAAACATTTTTTTAAATTTTTATTAATATTTTCCATGATTATAAAAAAAAATATCCCATGATAATTCCCTCCCTCCCCCGCACACACTTTCCCCTTTGAAATTCCAATTCTTTTTTCAAATCAAAGGATTTATTTTTTATTACTTTTGTATTCTGCAAATACAGGCAGTTTGGTACCATTATTAGGCTCATCCATGACCTAACCCCTCCCCATTGGCCAATCCTTGTTGAGGTATATGGGTTGTGCATTGTGGAGTTAGCCCACAGTTATTGGTACGATAAATATCTCTGTATATCATGACTCAACATGTGGCTCTGACATTCTTTCCACCTTCTCTGATTTGGTAGGAGTTGATTTTTCTCTGTGTTGATCTCCTTCCCCCTTGTGCTGGTACCCAGTTCACCAAGAAAACAGCACCCTTGCTTGTTTCACCACTTTCCTTAGTTTCAGCCTGGGCCATTTTGAGGTATGTTGGGGCAGCTCTCTCCTTAGGATCTACATCTCCCTGAAAAAGAGAAGCAAATTCTCCAAGGGAGAGTAAGTTAGCACCAGGACAAATGAGATAACCCTTACTTTTTTTATAGAGAGTTTAATAGGTGTAGGCCCTCTTGTAGCCCACAATTGGTGGTAGCTTGATAACTGAGAGCAGACTTATGTTTGAATACAGTTCTGATTTTTTTTCCAGCTCCAGCTATGGGTCCCATACCACTGAGGGGATCAGTTAGCCAAATCAAGAGCAGTTGGTTCCCCACCATGGCTGTGTGCCACTATTGCACTTGTGTGGGCATCATAACAGGTTATTTGTTGCTAAGTAAGTTAGACCATGAGTTGCTTGGACAGATATTGGTCATTTACCCCAGCTGCCCATACAGCACCTTCTGGTGCTAGACACGCTGACTGTCTGGGGACTGACTCTCTCCTGGCTTGCAGCCATACCATTCCAATTTTGGTGTCAGCTGCATATGGTGTCTTCAGCAGTAGGGTCTTACCACTAACCTTTGGTGGGTCACAAGTACTCTGACAGAAATCGGTCATTTTTTTAGGAAACCTTGTAGGTTTCTCTGATCAAAAGCTCATTGTGGATGATAGCCCCATGCTGGTACTGTGAGTTACAGGTCAGTGCCCACTAAGAAAATGAGGAAAAAGATAACTAATATACAAGAGTTAGAAAGAGGAGAGAGAGAGGGGGGTGGGGAGGGAGAGTGAGGGAGGGAAGATGTAGAAGATTTAGGTTAGACTTGATCCTACTCTCTCCCTTGTCTTGTGGTTCAGGTGTTTCCTGTAAGGGCCTGGTGAAGGTTCAGTCATTTAGTCTGCCTTTTAGGAAGTAGAATTTTATGGTACCATTACCATTTGGGTCTATCTTAGTGTTTCCCACCCCTTCGATGTCCTCTCCTCCCTCCCCATCCATCCTAGTGCCTAGTCCATGAGATGCTTGCTGGGTATGTAAGATATCTTGGGTAGATTCAGGTTAGGTGCTGTAGATGAGTGAGACTATGTGACATTTTTTTCTGTGATTTTTTTCTGTGATTGGGTAAGTTCACTGAGAATGATCTGTTCCAGTTTCAACCCTTTTTTCCTCAAATTTCTTTGTGTCATTTTTTTCTTAAAGATTTTTACAGTGAAGTTTCAATTAATCCCTGCCATGATGAGTTGTTTGTTGGGGTGGGGTACTTACTTGTGTTATGTACTGTTTTGAACCTTGTTTATTTTTGTTTTCGTGATCTTGTTGACTCTTGAGGTCGGTTGTTTGACTGTTATGTGTACCGTATTCGATCAAGTATTCTCTGCAGGATTGGGTTTATGTTCATGTAATCATAGGGTTGACTTTTTCATGGAACATTTTTCTTTCACCATCTATTATGAAGGATATTTTTCCTGTGAAAACTAGCTTGTATTGGAAACCATAGTTTTTCAGACTTTGATATGTTCCCTACCAGGCCCTTCTGGATTTCAGGGTTTGCATTGAAAAATCTGATTATTATAATGGTATTGCCTTTGTATATTGTGCATTGCCTCTCTCTTGCTGTTTTTAACACTCTCTCTTTGTTTTCATTGTTAAGAGTTTTAAGTATGATGGGTCTTGAAGATTTTCTTCTTTGGTCCTGCCTGTTTGGTGTTTTGTGGGCTTCTTGTAACTGAATGGACCTCTTTTTTGAAAGATTCAGAAAATTTTCTTCAATATTGTTGTTGAGTATATTTTCTGTGCCTCTGGTCTGGAATTCCTCTCCTGGTATACCTATGATCCAAATGTTTGGGAGTTTCAGGGTATCTGATAGATTCCTAGTATTGTGTTGACTTAATTTTTTGAACTTAGCAAAGTTTCTGGACTCCCTATCAATTTTCTCTGTCTTATCTTCCAGATCAGAGGTTCTGACTTCCACATGAGTAACTATATTGGTGAGCGGTTCTAGAGAGGTTTTAATAAATTCTATTTGATTTTTGTTTTCTGTAATGTTATTTTGTATCAAGCCCATCTCTTATTTTGAAGTATGATTTCAATTCGAATTCTGATTTTTTTCTTCTAATACTTCATTATTGCATTTAATAAAGTCTTCATTAAGCTTAATCAACCAGTTGTTGAGGTCTTCCATTTCTTGTCTTACTTCAATTTATTCAATCTCTTTGTAGGGTTCTAATGTTTTCTTTTTTTAAAATTATTTATTTATTTATTTGAGATCGACAGACACAGAGAGAAAGACAGATAGAGGGGGAGAGAGAGAAGGGGCGCACCAGGGCTTCCAGCCTCTTCAAACGAACTCCAGACGCGTGTGCCCACTTGTGCATCTGGCTAATGTGGGACCTGGGGAACCGAACCTTGAACAGGGGGCCTTAGGCTTCACAGGCAAGCGCTTAACCGCTAAGCCATCTCTCCAGCCCTAATGTTTTCTTTAATCAAGTTAGCCTACTGTCAAAGGCTGAATCTTCTGGGAGAGGATTCCCTTCAATTTTATTGATATAATTGTTCGTTATTTGATAGTTTGCTTCAATTTCAGTGATTATTATTATTTTTTAATCCATGTCACATTGGTTGTTATGTGTTAATTTTGGGAATGAATTTCTGTTGACTTCTCTATGATTCCATTGGAGGCTTCCATGGTAGGACTAGGCATCCTTGGTGGAAATCTCTCAGTTTTCTAACTTTTATTGGCTTTTTGCATTGTTGTCTACCCATTTAGGAAGACTTTATTTTATTGAGGAGGAAGCAAATTTGTATCCTTTGGCCCATTCACCCTCTGATTCAGGTGAACAGGGAGGTTGGTACTTAGTGTCTGGTCAAGATACCAGAGAAAACAGCCTTATTTCACAGGTCTTGCAATGGCCAGGCCTCCTTGAGCAAGGCACAACGGGAACTACCAGGACCAGGGGACTAGGAAGAGTAAGGGAACAGGGATTGGGCTAACTTCATGCTGTTCCCTCCAGGGCATAGACCAGTTCAGGCAACTTACACTGGGGTGGTAGAAGGAGTCCTGATACAGGGGTTTGGCCTACTAATTCCAGAGGGCTGCACTAGCCCACTCAATGACTGTGCAAGGAACTTGGTTGGAGGGAGGAGTCAGATAAGAAAACAGATTTTTATCAAAGCTATTTTTCTTTTTTATTTTTATTTATTTTGTTTTTCAACTATACTGCATGGTATTTCAGGAAAATAATTTTGTTTCAATAATAATTTTTACAACAATACTATTAATAAGAAAGATAGGCCAGATCTGGTGGCTCATGCCTTTAATTCTAGCACTGAGGAAGCTGAGGCAGACAGAGGGACCATCTTGTGTTCAAGGACACCCTGGTCCTAATATAACTTTGAAAGTATTATGCATATGTTGTACTTAAATAAATATGCATATGTAAAGAGTTCTAAAATTATGTAACCTGACCTACAGTATCAGTTATCTTCATGAGTTTGCATGTGCATAAACATACTCATATTCTGCACTCTGATTTTATCTATAAATCACTTGTGTGCTTCGTATTTAAAGATATACAATAGATAATAAATTGTTTAAAATATAAGTTAACTTTCATATGCATGTAAAAGTATGAGTGTTTTCTTCACTGTATTAAGGGTCATGAATACATGTTTTAAAAGTTTTAGTTAGAGGCCGGGCATGGTGGCATACACCTTTAATCCCAGCATTTGAGAGGCAGAGGTAGAAGAATCACTGTGAGATCAAGGCCACCCTGAGACTACATAGTTAATTCCAGGGTGTGTGTGTGTGTGTGTGTGTGTGTGTGTGTGTGTGTGTACAAATTTTGAAGATTAAAATTCAACATTGATATTGGAAGCTGTGTTATTTTCTTAATTCTTTTGCTAAATGATAAAAGAAAATACCCTTATAACAATATTTGCTATTGTGGTCTAAATGCAAAATGTCTGCACAGGATCATGTGTTTCAAACTTGGTCCTAATGTGGTTGGCACTGTTTGGGAAAGTTGTGGAATGTTTAAGAAGTGGAGCCTTGCTGGATGAAGTGGGTCATGGTGGGTTGGAATTAAATTTTTAGGCCAGCTCTACTTTCTGTTCTTCTACTGCTTCCTGCATGACAATGGGACTAGCTCTATTTCTGCTCCTGCTGCCATGCCTTACTTACCATCACCAGCTCTATGCTCAGAACTGTAAAACCCAAGTAATATATTCCTACTCTAAAATGCTTCAGGTCAGGTATTTGCAGGAAAAAAAAAAAAGTAGCTGAAACACTTCCTAATATAAAGGGACAGAAGTTATCATTCCCAACTTTCAGTGAATGTCAAAAGCAGTAAGAGATTTTAGTACTGGCTAAAAAAAAAAAAATGATTTGCAGTCCATGACTCTTGAAACATGGTCATTATATGTGTGACCTTGGGAAAGTAACTTAGCCTCAATTAATGTCAATGTGTTTATCTGCAAAATGAGAGTTTATATAATTATAGATGAACTCTAGGATTTTTTTTAAGATTTTCACATGACCCAGACTTAAAACAGTGCCTGACTAAAAATAATTCACCAATGGTAGTTATTTTAATTGCTATCTATTATATTAATATTAGTTTCATGCTTAAAGTGTGGCATTATATGCCACTCTTTTCATTTTGTTATATGATATGTTTTTTTTTTCCCCCCTCTGGGCAGATTATGCTTATGATAGAGTAATCATACCTTAATATTTATTTTTTTCATATTGCAGTTAACAAGATCCTTATTCTTTTTTCATGAGAAGCACAGGATTTATTGAAACTTTAAGCTTACCACCAAAAGGAAAAGCAAAACCCAGCAGCAAAACAGCAAGAAACCCAGGAAGAAAGCAGACTGTTCTCTGCATACTTTATTCTGAAATTCCAGATCTGCCCCCAAACACCTCAGGGCTGAACAACAGGATCTGCCCACAGTGACACCTCCTCTAGCCAGGTGGTTGGAGATCTACATTTAAAGCTTTGATAGAGACTGGAGAGACTGTTTATTGGTTAAGGTACTTGCCTGCAAATTCCAAGGATCCACGTTTGATTCCCCAGAATCTACATAAGCCAATGCACATGGTGGTACATATCTCTGGAGTTCATTTGCAGTGGCTAAAAGCCGTACTTTGCCTATTCTTCCCCTCCCCATTCACTCCCTCCTCTCTCTTTCTCTCTATTTCATGAATAAATAAATAAATATGTAGATTTAAAAAAAAAACTTTAATAAAATTATAAGTCTATTGGGAGACATCCATTCAAACTACCACATTCTGCCTCTGGCCTTTAATAGATTCATAGCCATCTCACTTTGTAAATTTTATCTAGTCTAACTTCAAAGGTCACCATAGTCTTTACTAACTTAATATAGTTCCAAAGTCCCAAGTCTTCTCTGAGATTTAAGACTATTTCTTAAGGGTGAGTCCTGTAAATATAAGCATGTTACATATTTCTAACATATAATGGTATAGAGTAAACTTTTCCTTTGTTGCAAGGCATAGCAAGGAGAGACTGGACCAATGCAAACTCAACAACCAGTAGGCAAACACTCCACATATTTTTCATGTTTCTGAAGCCAATACGAGGTGTGTAGGACACAGCCATAATCTTAATACAGGGACAAAAATAGTGACCTTGAAGAGCTTGTATTTCAAAACCATTCAGTTTTACTTTCTGGTAAAATCACCTCATCCTTTTCATTGTTTCAATGTAAAGTAATTGGGCCATCATCCTTCCAAATGGTAATGTATTTGACAATAGCAGCTTCAGTATCCTAAAGTAGCCTCTGAGCCTATAAATTTTTAACTTGTTTGAATTTCTCCAACTTTAAATATTATATCTCTCAGTTCTATATCTTAGCCAAACACTTAAGTCCAGTGCAAATTTAACCTTATTATTGGACATGGGCTGCATAATACAGCCAGATCTTATGCTAGTAGTCCAGTTCAAACAAAGTTCTCTGCCATCTTTCCTTCCTATTAGAAATTTCACAATCCAAGCCTCCAAATACAATTCTTTATGTGCTTCACATTTTCAAATTCTCACCAGAATAGTCCATAAAACTTGGCTTACAATTATTTTTTTTTCTTTTTGTTTTTTTTTCGAGGTAGGGTCTCACTCTGGTCCAGGCTGACCTGGAATTAACTCTGTCATCTCAGGGTGGCCTTGAACTCATGGCAATCCTCCTACGTCTGCCTCCCGAGTGCTGGGATTAAAGGCATGTGCCACCACACCCAGCGCGGCTTACAATTCTTGATGGCATCTTCAGTTGCAAGTAACAAGTCCATGCCCATTCCTCCAAAACAAAAGTTTAAAAAGACGAAAATATACATGGTAATATTCATTGCACAGCAACAACCCATTCTTTGGTACCAATTTGTCTTAGTTTCATATGGCTGAGATAAACCTCCATACCAAACACAGTTTATGGGAGGAATGAGATTCATTGAAGTTTACAGATTCACAAGACCTTCCATAATGGTGAAAAAGAGAAAATCCACAACAAAAATCAAGAGCAAAATCTGCCAACTAAATAGCACAGAACCCAGCAAGATTCTTATATTTAATGATTAAATAAGACTCATTTGCCAGGTGTGGTGTGGTACACGTCTTTAATCCCAGCACTAGGTAGGCACACTGCTGTGAGTTCAAGAGCAGCCTGAGATGGCACAGTGAGTTCCAGATCTGTCTGGGCTAGAGTGAGACCCTACCTCCAAAAACAAACAAAAAAGACTTGTTTGTTTAGTTAGGAAATTACTGACCATGTTAACTATAAAGCACATGACAGAGATATGAATTATATGTCTTAGGTAATAGAAACCTCTTTTCCTATATGGGAAATACCAAGTGTGAGTGTGCTCATTTACATATAGATTTCTGGAGTAGATATCAAACACAGAATTCTTTATTAAGATCATTCAAAATATCTAAAACATAAATGTTTTAATATTTCCATTTCCTTCTGAGGAATATTGCTTTTTACCTAATAAAGTGGAAAAGGTAAGAGTACCATCTGAAAATGGAAATTCTTTCTCTATACAATAAATTAGGTATCAGTAGGCCAATGAAAACTTCATCTTAACACATGTGACCAGCTTGTTTTGTGAAATAACCTCATAATGTCCAAGGGACCTCCGTAGCACTGACTAAATGGTGTGTCACTTTGTGTTTGTAGCTGATATTAACATAGGAGGCAATAGAATATGATAATTTGAGGCACATACAATTCATGGTTTTTATTAAAACATATAAAAATGAAGACAGAGAAAATAGATATCAAATAAATTTATGGAGTGCATAAAAAGATAATAGTCATGAAAGACAAAATAAAATAAGTACTTGGACAGAATTAAGAGAGCAATTTAATATTGGAGCTTTAAAGCTATAAAGAGATTAGAATAATAATGATTAATCTTGAAGGAAATGAAAAAGAAATGTGAAGAACAAAAAAAAAATCTAGCCTTAGTTTTGCAAGAAAAATAATGTAGTTGATGTTAAAAGAAAAAACCCTAATCTTTGTACCAGAAATATTTTCAATTATGTGAAAAAATAAAGATGAAACTTGAATGTATGTGATATGTGGATGTAATAGTGAAATCATTGAAAAATATTTTAAGAGCAAAATCATTTATAATGGGAATGGAAAATGTGTACTTATGTATGGCAATTGCTTTAATTTTTTTAAAGATATTCAGTTATTTATTTACTTGCAGTCAGAGAGATATAGAGAGAAGTGAGATAAAGATAAAGGGTATACCAGGGCCTCAATGCCACTGAAAAATTGCTCTCAATGCATGTGCTACTTTGTGCATCTGGCTTTATGTGGCTACTGGGGAATCAAATCTTAATCATTAGGCTCTGCAGGCAAGCACCTTAACCACTGAGCCATTGCTTCTGTATACACTTTAATATTTTTATGGATACACTTTCTGAGACAGAGACATGATCAAACCTTAAACCTGAGGAAAAGAATAAATTATTTACTTGAATACATCATCTTTGGGTGTCATCATATAGCAAGTTTAGCTTAATTGTCAAGTTCAAGACCAATAAGAGACTGTGTCTCAAAGACGATGGATGGTACTCCTAAGAACAACACCCATGATTGTCCTCTGATCACAATACACATGTATGTGCCACAAAGTACACACAAACATGGTATACAAATGAACATATTCAGGTATTAAATCATTTTTAATGTTTACAATAAAAATAAGATGTGCTTCACATTAATCTGTGATTGTGTAAAAGAATGGACAGTAATTAGAGAAGTTACAAAGAATCAGAACAGACAATAATAGTGTAACATTCATCCAGTTTTAATACCACAGTGTAGCAGTAAGATCACAGGATAAAATGAAACTAAATGTAAATAGGAAGAGGGACATCATGAATGCAACTGCTTTCTTGAAGATGATTCATTCAGCAAACATGTTTGCATAGAGCCATTTATACATTTGGGCAAATTGTCTTCAGCCACAAAAGGTTGGATATCAGCAGAAGATAATATAGAAAAAGATAGACATGCCTCCTAATATAAAGCACAACTGGGCTCATTTTCTTAATTGTTTGCCAGTTTTTAAATTAAAAAAAATATATATGCCTTACACTATAGGCTAGTATCACCTGGAATATTAAGCTAACATGCAGCTTAACATAATGATGGTGATAACACCATTCACTGTTAGTTCAAGTAACCACAATTAAAAGCAATTTTACACAGAAAATAAGTGGATTATGCAAGGAAAATGAAGTAGTCTTAACATGGCACCATTGCTGATCACAGAGCCCAGTGTTAACAGGAATGAAACCTTTCTTATCAGGAATAGCATTGCAAATAGATCAAAACTGTCAAAGCTCCCTTTGACAGCTCATATTCACTACTTCTGGAGATCTATCAATGCTTGACACAGATAATTTCCAAACTCTGTCAAGAAGCATTAATTATATAATTAAGTGAATACACCTAATGTTGGTTTTAATGTGTACTATTGTAAATAGGTTTAACTATCTCTGGTATAAGGAAAACAAAAGCTCACTGAAAACGTAGGGAATACCTACATAAGTTATTAGCAATGGCTTTCTCTTAAGGCTGGATTTGGAAGGAAATGTGTTCCTATTTATTTACATATTTGTTACATACAGCTCTCATAGGCAGAAGATGAGCTGTCATGTGCTTATGCACAAATAGAACAGGAATGCTTTCTGATTCTAATCCAGATATAGTCTACTTCCTTTTGCTAAACTATGTACATATATATATATATATATATATATATATATATATATATATATATATATATTTACCCCCAAACAACCCCTTACAAAAGCAAGTAGGGCTGCCAGCTACACTTGTTTTATTACTGCCTAGGATTTCCCAGAATAAAACACCTAGTAGAAACTTAAGAAATAAAATGGTTTACCGATTTTATTAAATTCTCAATATTATGATATATGTAATGGCATTATGTAATGGAATAATGGTTAAAATATTGTATGATTAATTACAGAAAGGATTATTCCCTGCAATAGTAGTCAAATTGAGAATGTTCTGAATGAAAAGTTTGAATGGTATCACTTTACATCAGAAAATCCATGTGTATGTACTTGTTTCTATATGTTTATGAGCTTAGATAAAAGCTAATCTTCCCAATGAGTATTCATGAGAAACTCTTCTATTAAGGTTGTATTTTGATTATCTTACATTATTTACACACACAAACACACACACACACACACACACGGGGAAACAAGAACAAGTGAGCTATTATGCATTGGGACAATAAAAGTATGTTAATGGACATGAAAAGTGTGTGAAATATAGGATGAAAATCCATATCTACTGGCATATTACAAAAGATTCAAATTGTCACCATTCATATAAAATATTCACTTATACTCATGTTTTCATACTTTAGAATCATAAATTACTTTCTTTTTCAAATTCAAAGGTGTAAATATGTTAGGAGCATTTCTCCTTATATGGCTCAGTGGATAAATTGCTTGACAGGCAAGCATGAGGACCTGAGTTTGGATTCTCAGTACTCATGTAAAATGCCTGGCATGGTGGGGGCTCCTGTAATCTCAGGGTTGGGGAACCAGAGACAAGTGCATCCCTAGAGCTAGCAGTTGGCCAACCTAGCAGAATTGGTGAGTTCCAGGTTCAATGAGAGACCTTGTGTCAAAGAAAAAAATAATAAGGTAGAAAAGAAATAAAGAGGACATTCAATGTTGACCTCTGATCTGTATATACATATGGAAACCCCACAAAAACCAAACATGTATAGCCACATAAATGTTAAATGTCAACACATCAATACACACACACACACACACACACACACACACACACACACACACACACAACATCACCCTCACCACCACCACCACTCATCCATGCAATGTAAAAAGAAAATTTCCTAAGCGTGGGATTTCACTTCTGTCTCTTGTGGTTGACCTGATTATATTCTTTCATTCAAATATTAATACAATATCAATGAGTAGGAATAAGGAGAAAGGGAAAATCATATATATGCAACTAAAATTAATAAAGTTATTATTAATGGTATTTTAGACAGTCATGTTAATGTTCTCATCTATAGAATTGTATTTTTTCATCATATACATGAAATACCTATTCTAATCACAAAAGATGGAAACTGCATAGTATGAATATTGACTTTGACTCACTAAAGTGAAAAGTATTTATTAATTTTGTATATTTACATAAATCCATTCCTACTATGAAAAGAAAGTTAAGTACATACACAAGAATACTTTATCGCCTTTGGCCAATATTTGTCTCTTATTTCCTAGTTCGCCAAGAAAAAACATGCTTTAAGACAAGAACACTACACACCTCAGACTTTTTACTCAAATTTTGTAAGTGGGTTTGTATATCATGTTTATGTATTTTATATGCTTTCCTTTGTCTCTCTATGTAGGCTAATTCACTTTTTTAAGTGGAACAGAGTATTTCACAGTTATATAATCTCAATATTGATAGATATTTAGGAATTTCAAATTATTCAACCACTATTCAATATGCTTTAATTTAAATACATTTTCTTCATTGTATACATAAGCAAATCTTTCTCTGAGGTGGACACTAAAAAATGATACTGATAGTCATAGTGTACAGGCATCATTACATTTAATAGATACTGTCAAATTGTCCTCCAAATGCCGGTGATAATTTTTTTCCACCAGTGGCATAGCAGTAGGGGAATATTTTAGGGGTGGGGGAATGAGACCAGCTACAGGGGATAGGATAAGTGTAGGAAAGGAGGAAGGTAATGTGTGTAAGTCTCAAAGGCTACAAAGAAAACCATCATTTTCGTCAAGTAAAATGTCAAATACAACAGACATCAAAGACTCCTTATCTTTAAAAATGTTGCAAAGTGAAAATGCTATTGATATAACTTTTGAATATAAAAATCAATGGTTTCTAGTAAGTATGTTTTTTCCTGTGTGTGACAATTAGTTTGACTTTTCCTCTGCTTATATGTCTGTTAGTAAGGTTTGACCATTTTATATTGGCTTAATTGTTCATGGATTTATGTCTAACTTTTTGATTTTCATTTTTTGTAATGTTACAAATTATATGCTTTAGAATTTTATAAGAATTGGGCTATATAGACATACAATATATATGAAAGTTTATTTTTCACTTTGCTTAAGTTGTTCAGAATGTTTAAATCTTTAAAATCTTTATATATTTATTTACAAGCAGAGAGAAATAGGGAAACAGAGAGAGAATGGCACACCAGGGCCTCCTGCCACTGCAAAAGACCATCAAACACATGTGCCATTTTGTGCATCTGGCTTTACTTGGGTACTGGAGAATCAAACCCAGGCCATTCAGCTTTATAGGAGAAGTGTCTTTAATCATTGAGCCATCTCTCCTGCCCTGTTTGAATTTTTAATGTTTACGTATTTTCTTTTTGCACATTATACAAACAAGCCTTATCTTTCACCAGTAGGAAAACTTAAACTGTAATATACTTACAGATTTTTAAAACAATTTGATTAATAATTTATCTAGAAAATATTTTGTGGAAAGTCTATGGTTTACAATATTTGGGCTATGCTGACATATATAACTTATGAATATTTTTTTATCATTGTTAACACACATTGTAAAATAATGCCAAAGTAATATTGACTCAATGACTTGGATAACTAGTTGGAGTTTTGTTTGTTTTGCACATGCTCTTTAATATGTCCCAAAAATAAAAGCTATTTTTCTGCCTGTGCAGGTTACTAAAATATATTTACGTGATTTGTATTTTATAACAGGTACAACAATGCCTGGGAATCAAAGACATTATTTATGTTGATAAAATTATGTTCTCAAAAGAAAGAATTTCAAACAGACAATTTATATGTACATATGACCCAAAGACTCAATAGATTAGGTGAATTACTTTTTTCAGGAATAATAAACAGTCACTATGCACTGTCAAGAGGAAATATATACTGACAGGTTTTCCCAGGCAAAGTGATATTTGTGCATGAGTCTACTCTTTGTTTTCATATTCTTATGAGAATATCAGCTTAAGGTCAATGATAAAATGTCATTATCAATTGGCATAGCTTTTATTTGCTTATTGAATTCTTACATGATACCAGATGTTACAGTGCATCTTTGATAAATAACAGACAATCTGTGTGTTCAAGACATATGTTGTCTAATCAGACAAATTATTCTTCATAGATAAAGGCAATGCAAAGTGAATTTTCTTGTGCCCTTATGAAAATAAAAACAAAGTCCATAAAAGATTACCAGTGAAGCTTTCATACAAGTAAAAATATTTTCGGCCGGGTGTGGTGGCGCACGCCTTTAATCCCAGCACTTGGGAGGCAGAGGTAGGAGGATCGCATGAGTTCAAGGCCACCCTGAGACTACAGAGTTAATTCCAGGTCATCCTGGACCAGAGTGAGACCCTACCTCAAAAAAAAAAATTAAAAAAAATATTTTCTAGTAAGTAGATAGTATTTGATATCAGCTGAGACTATATAGATGAAAATTAGATAGGTATACCCCAGGCATGGAACTGATATTGCCCAAACCAGAGGGAATATGAAAGGCTATTTAGAAAATAAATTTTGGCAAAAACAGAACATTTTACTTATTGTTATAGTTTGAGAGGGAAAAAAAAAAAGCTTTTCTGTGTAACTGCCGGGTCAGATCCCAGGGTGGGGAAAGCTGTGCTTAATTCCGTAGGAGATGATAATTCTTAAAGAGGTAGATGTGTAAACAGCATAAAAGTACAGAGGGAGGGATTACAATTAACAGTTCCTTAATAAGAGTCCTTAAGTAAGAAATAGTGAAGCCTTTGACTAAGACAGTAAGGATGAAACATAAAGAAGGACATGGTGGTGAGAGATTCACCTACTGACTGAGGAGAGAGGGGAGGAGCCTATAATGACTGTTTCCTGCTAGCATGACTAGGATAATATAGTATCAGAATAGAAACAGAAAATTGGGCAGAAGATCTATTCTGGTCTTTCAATGGATAATGCTGCTAGAAAAATTTTGAGGGTGACTGATTCAAGCATGTTTTTGAACTTGAGGCTTGAGGTTTTGGTGAGAAAAAGGGACTTGGGAGTATCACTCTAAACTAATCTTCACTTGGAGATTAGTCCCATGAACTCATTTTATTTTAGTTGCTGACTTTTTCTCATATCTGCAAAATAGTTGTCTATCCTGAATTTGAGTTTCAAAGCCATGATATCCTGAGTCAGGCATTTCTATTTGCATACATTCAGTTAGAAATTTCTTCTTTATTCCAAGTTCCCTAATTTTCTTTTGCTTTGATTCTAGTTCTTAAGAACCAAACCTAGGACAATTGCTGTCCTTTCTCACAAGGTCTCTACTTATACTTAAATTCAGCTATGAAATCCTTGTTTAGCCTACTTTTCTAATGTGACAGCATGCAGGAATAGTGCTGAGATAATATATGTAATTTTAATAATTTTGTTATGCTCCTTGTTAATTTTATTTCCCATACATGAATACATTCACAGAATACAGAAAACTTTTCAAAGCTTTTTAAAAGTCCAATTAATCACACATGCAAAATTAAATTAATATACTCTGACAGAAATCATTATGAGCTTTCTGTAGAAAAATACCTGTGAACAAGAAAATGCTTCTATCATTTTCTCGTTTACTATATTCTGCATTTTTGTGAAACTAAATTTTAATATTTATTTATTTATATTTTATTTATTTGAGTGTGTGTGTGTGTGTGTGTGTGTGTGTGTGTGTGTGGTGTGTTTGGGCATGTTAAGTCATATTGCCACTGAAAATAAACTACAGATTTTGGTGTCAGTTTGGGACCATCTTGAAACTGGGGCCAGAAAATTGTCTGGGATATTCAGGCTTTGGAAGCAAGCTCTTGTATCCACTCTGCTATCATCCCTCCTCTCCATATTCTTATAGTCTTATTCTCCAATTAACATAGTTATTCATGTGAAATACTACCCAGGTATGTCACTGTCTTTGGCCTAAATACCACAATGAAGACCAAGATTATATGTACCCTCAGATATAGATAGATAGATAGATAGATAGATAGATAGATAGATAGATAGATAGATAGATAGATAATCTCACAGGAAACTCACAGTCAACCAACTGACACTGATAACAATTGAACTTCTACAACTGGCTGGACATTCCTTTACCACTATTCTCCTTACCTTAGAGGAGTTGACCATTACTTAAAAACATCACTTGAATCACATAACTCGCATTTATCAAGTTGCCTTTTTATATCACTGTAAGACACTGTTGTTGATGTACAATTTATATCTAAAAGATAGGATCCTTGACCTAGCAGTAGTCTTTCTTTCATTTTTTTATTGTAAGTTGTCAAAGATCTGGGAAGGAATTGTGGTGGGGGAGTTTCAAAGAACAGTTATAGATATAAAACTTTCTTTTCTGAAAACAAAATGCTACTGTTGCTTTATTCACCAAGTCTTTTATAAAACAATACTGTTTGAGGTTAAGAACTTGTGATTTTGAAATAGTACATTTGGATTGAAATCCCATTGTACTATTTATAATTTATCATTTCAGACTATATTCCCTTAAGTATTATATGACATTCTTAATGTCTTCTTCCTAGAATATTATGAGGTTTGTGAAGATGGTATGAATAGAGCAGAACCATGTTTGGCACCTAATTGTTCAGTTTTTTTTTTTTTTTCCTATGAAAGTTAATTAGAGAGTAAAACTATCCTTGCATTTGTTTTCATATTTAAACTAAATGGCATAAATGCTATATATTAGGAGAACTTCTAGTGCATATTTTGAGTATTCTTAGTTCTTTTGAAAGTGAACTTCTATAATAATCTTCCCTTTCTATATAAGTGACAACAATTACTCATTTTCAAGTGATTAAGCCCAAGGAAGTAGCCTGTACATCCATGTATTTCTGTATTTCATGATCTGACTTTTGGACTTTAGAAAACAGACATAATGTCATATGTGACACTCAAGATACATGCCTCCATATAAAGTCTATTGCATGTTTCATGGATCACCTGAATTGAGGAACTCATTGAGTATGGGGTATGCATTCTTTTTTTTTTAAGTATTTTTATTTATTTATTTATTTTTAAGTATTTTTATTTATTTATTTATTTGAGAGTGACAGACACAGAAAGAAAGACAGATAGAGGGAGAGAGAGAGGGAATGGGCACGCCAGGGCCTCCAGCCTCTGCAAACGAACTCCAGACGCGTGTGCCCCCTTGTGCATCTGGCTAACGTGGGACCTGGGGAACCGAGCCTCGAACCGGGGTCCTTAGGCTTCACAGGCAAGCGCTTAACCGCCAAGCCATCTCTCCAGCCCGGGTATGCATTCTTAATATAATTGATATAATATAGCTAACACCATATATATATATATATATATATATATATATATATATATATATATATATATATATATATGTATATAACATTTTATGTTATATGTAATGTAATAATGCCCCTCACTCTACTATCATTGCCAGCAGTATTTGATATAATATTAACTTGTGTTTGTACTATTAATTTTTTGTATCTTTTATTTATACCAGTTCAAATTACTTTATTTGGGGAATATTTAATACAAGGATAAGAAGCTAGACATAGCTCAAAGTTTATGGTGCTTTCCTGCAAAGTCTAATGGCCTGGGTTCATTTTCCCATTTCCTTCATAAAGCCAGGTTGACTTGTAATGCTCTGACCCACTCCCCCCTTTTCTTCTCTGTCTCTTTCTGCTTTCGAATAAATAAATAATTTTAAAGTAAGAATAAAACTATATGTGTTTTATCTTTAATTGCCTTAATATACTTTTTTTGTAAATTACTTGTTGTTGGCTCCAAAACTTCAGAAACAATAGCTGCTCCTCCTTCTTTCTTAGGATTTTTGCTCAAGGCCCCCCACTTCTATTTGTGCTTACATGTTTTGTTTTAGTTTGTCTTAAATGTGCTGATCATTTTTGTTGGAATATTATTTGGTAAGATTCTTTGAGGACTAAGGTGAAGGGAAATTCTGGTAGAGAAAACTTCTATTAGACTTGGTATGTGCCTAAGGTGTAACGACTCTGTCAATTAAATTAAATTTATGTTTGAGGTTTTGGGGACTATCCATGTAATAAGAATTTTTGCTGGTAATCTACCTTAAGGATATGTATGAAGTGGAAAGGGTATAACTTAGTAATGTTTCATCATTTTATTCTGAATGACCCTCAGAATTACTTGAAGGAGATTCTCTCCAATTTGAGATGTGACTTATGCACCCAACTCTCTCTGTAGCCTTGGGCTACCTTTATGACTAGGTTTAGGTCACTGTAACCCGAACAGCAGTAAATGGTTGCAGGGACATTGTTTGCAGTGGGCCACTTATCTTCGTGAGCTGTGGTTTTAGCAGCAATTTATCTGAGAAAGTGGCATAAAAAGTGTTGCCTTGTGTACTTTTTGATAATTTTTAAAAACAAAACAATCTTTTTGCTTATTCTTATTTGAGAGTTGATATAGTTGGATTCATAGTACTATGAATTCTATTTATCTGTTTTTTCTACAAATTTTCTCCATTATTTTCCTGATTAAATATTTCATATTTCTTGACATAGTCCCCCTTTTGACTCTACATTCTGTTTGGTAGCAGTGTGTTTCTACTTTGCACTTACACATATTTATTTATTTATTTTCTTCAGGTGGATTCTTTCATTATATCATCTTGCAATGGTTAATTCTCATTAAAATCCTAGAAACTTGTAATTGTTAGTTAAAAAAAAAATAATGTGACTAAACACTCACATAAACAACTTAAAGGGAAAATTGATCAATTTGAGCTCCAAGTTTCAGAGTCATGTTGGAAATGGAATGGTGTAGAGTAAATCACAGCAGTTAGGAAGTAGAATAGCAATGTAGGTTCTCAATTGCTTTTGTCTGTATTTTTCACTCTATTCCATCTGTGCCACCCCTATTCCCCCACCATCCATTAGATGATGTCACCCACATTCAGGACAAATATTCCCCTTCAATTATATGCTCTCACAGACACACCCAGAGGGGCTTCCTGCAAACTACTTTGATGATTTACCGTGAGGATGACAATGAGGATTATCCACTGAAAGTCCACCTTGTGTCCAAATGTAAAACTTGAAACAATAACTTTGCACCCCTAGGACCTCAAATACTCATGTCCGACAGCTCTACCATTGTTCAAAGGTCCAAATTTAAAGTCTCCTATGAGACTCAAAGTAAACTCTTGTGAACCTTTGTAAAATCAAAAGTTGTGTACTTCCACAATGGCATGACAGAGAGTAAAATACCTATTTCCATGAGTGTATTTAGGGCAGCAGGAAGCATTCCCTGAGGACTTCAGGAATTGCCAGATACTACCTGTTCCAAGCTCCCGGATTTGAAAGATTTGCCCTTGGTAAGAGAGCCATAGTAGTGGCTTTCTTGCAAAGAACCACAGAAGAAGTGTTTTCTTCAGCAAATCTGTCCAGGCATACAATGATAAAAGTGTCCTGGCTCCAACTAAAAAACAAAACAAACAAGCAAGCAAGCAAACAAACAAACAAACAAACAAAACTCCACCCATCAGGACAATTATTTAATCCTTCAGCTCAATGTCTGTCAGCCGGGGAGTGCATGGTATCAAGATATAAGCTCCAATAGTATTGAAGATACATGTCTCTCTGTTTTTGCCAGTTACTATACAAATAGGTTATAACGCCTTGGAGTGGCATGATTCACTTCTTATGTCCTTCTTTACCTGAAGAACCATGTTGCTGAAATCTCTGACATTCTGGTGTTTCCAGCACAGCATCTGTTTTGCCCTGCAGCTTCATGCATAACTTTTTCAAGGGCAAGCCAAAGGCTACACAGCACCCTAGCACAAGAGTTAGCCAGGACCCTTTGATAACTTTGTACCTGGAAAATGAGCAGAGGAAAGCCCTCCTTTGGTAGTCCTATGCAAGCAGGGTATTCCTGTGGCTCTCTTATCAAGGGCAAGTCTATGAGATTGGTTTACATTTTTCCATCCTGGAATTTAGAGTAAGTGGAATCCACCAATCCTTGAAGGGTCCGTCCTCGTGCAATTTTCCTTCCTGCTGGCCCTTTAAGAGCGGTACCTCCTTGCCCATAACTTTCAACTATTTTTCTGGCCAACCACACTTTTTCTTTTTTCAAAACCTCCTGCATTTCTTCTTACTCCTAATTCTTAGCGTAAATCTGGTGACAAACAAGGAGCAAATAAGGAGTGCATGACCATTTCGTTTATGATTTAGGAGTGTAAGCATGTCCTAAGAAAAAAGTTGGGACTTGACAAATTGAATAAATTATAATAGGTAAGGTGTGATATTCACTGGTAGAAATAAATCATTATTGAGGTGGCTGGCCAAACAATTTCTTTTGTGTGAGAATTAAATGGGCCCAATAATTAAGCAGGCCAAAGTAAGTAAAAAAAATGAAGGATTTGTGGACAGAATGAAGAAATGGGATTACTTTTCCTCTTGGAAAGTCAATCATTGTTAATGGTATCAAATTCATTATATCATGCTTATTAATTATACAATACATTGGATCATCTGTGAAAAATGAAATAATAAACATTTCAGTGTACACCATAATTACCAGGGCTTATTTGTGGCCTTCTTTTTTTCTGAGAATTAATCAGCAGCCATTACTCTAACAAATAATTTGCCCTCAAAATAACACTATGGTTGCATTTTCCCATTAAATGAATACCCAAAGCAATGATGGAACAGAAACAAGATACTAACATTACTAAACATAAAAATAAAACTTTATGGGTCTTTTCAATCTGGAGATATTTAGGGGAAATCAAACCATTTATCTCATTGTATGCTATGATTTCACTGTCCACTCCAGTGTTCATATTGAAAATTGATTTCTACTAGAACAGTGTTGTGAAGTTTAGCGTGCTAGAGAGATGATTCAGTGGTTAAAGATATTTGTCTCTAAAGCCTAATGACCCAGATACACTAAAGTGTGGTGCATGCAGCTGGAGTGCCTTTGCAGTGGATAGAGGCCCTGATGAAGCCAAATTCGCCTTCTCTGTGTCTCTCCTTTCTCTCTCTTTCTGCTTGCAAATGAATGTATAAATAAATAAAATGATTAAAAAATAATTTAAGAAATGAAGTGGAGCTTATAAGGCATCATTTAAACATTAGGTCTGCGAAACATGACTGTGTTCCTGAAAGAGGCATGGGATTTAGTAAAATATCCTCTTATAATTTGAGACATACTTTGAGAGTACTCATTTGAACCATTCAATTAAGGATGTACTTATTTCTATTTCATAGACAATGTTGAGATCTATAAAGTAAGTAGCAGATAACTTTATTGTTCATAATGATTTTTCAAATTCTACTACAAATTTCATTTCATTTCAACCTTCATAACTAGGTTATGCAGTGAAGCAACTTGCCAAATGTTATAATTGCACTAATCAGAGTGTTATTCACAATCAAGACTTTTGTATATTAGTTTGCCATTACAATGCTGCAATGTGTTAGAAGGTAAATATATCGTGTTGTAATGCTGACTCTAACAACTTTACAGATTTTGGAGTTAATAAAATATATATTTAAAGCTGAGCTTAGTGGTGCACTCCTTTAATCCAAGGCTATATAGTGAATTCTAGGTCAGTCTGGGCTGTAGTGCAACCTTACCACAAAAAGAAAAAAAATAAAATAAACAGAAAAATAAAAATAAAGAAAGATATGGAGAAAAATAATCTTCTCTCTATTTTTTTAAATGCATAATTTCAGTTCTTAAAATACATTAGTATCAGAAGTGCAGACATAAATTTATTAACATGTATATCTCATGTACAAATTATAGATAATAAAAGACATTGCTAAGATTTTGACCTAGTTTAACATCTTTAACTAAAACTAAAAGAGAATGGCTTGGAAGGGACAAGATATGTAGTGATAGTAAACAAGCTTCTTGTGATTTTGTAGTCTTTTTTCATGGTAAAAATAAAATAATGTATTCATAGATGAAGATTTCATTATACATTTGACTTTACAAAATCATAAATTCTACTCTGTTTTTAGTGTTTTTTCTAAGTCTGGTGATATGCAAACTCTCATACCAAACATAGTACTCATATTAAAGATACATAGTTCAAGTAGTACATCCTCTTTAGTAGTACTAATTTGGTGGTGGCTTATTCAAATCTCCTACAATCTTGATGTCTAATGCCATGAAAAATATCCAAAGAATTGACTTATTTTGTGAAGCACCCTAGAAAAAGTGTGATAAGTAGAGTAAATAATTATTGGGACTCTGTATTTCAGGTATTAGAATTATTAGTTACACTTTCCTAAGCATATATTTTCTTTTTCATGTCCACTTCTGATGAATTTTGGAAAATAATTATAGAATTAAGCTCCTACTCCAAATAGAAATCACATCATCATTTTGTTTGTCAGACAAAATGCCTCAATTAAAATACAGGTATTGTTATCAAATGCTAAATGGGTGTGATAAAAACTGTTATTTAAATTAGTAAGAATTTTTAAAAATATTTCAGATTCTTTAAATTAATTGATAATATATGACATGGAACCACAAAAAGAGGAAAAATACCCATGTCATTAAGTTATTAATAACCTGGATATGAAGTGGGAAATGTGCAACTGTGGAGTTTTTAAGATGACAAAATACACACACATGATGAATTAAGAAAATAGCATTCCAAGTTAATTTAAGTATCTTTCTTTGGTACATTTTTGAAATTAGTCAGCATGAGAACATTTTTTTATATAAGGGAAACTATGTTCAGAGAAGCTTTTTTTTTCTGTTAAAATACATAGGCCTGGAGAGATAGCTTTGCTAGGAACATTTTTGTCTTGAAATTATGAGAACCTGAGTTCTATCTCCATACCCAGATTACACAAACTGAGTATGATGGTATGCAGCTATAATCCCAGCCCTGGGAAGGTGGAGGCAGGTGGATCAGTGGGACTCTCTGACCAACCAGTCTAGCCTTCTTGGCAATTCTAGGACAAGAGAGATATTGTCTAAAAAAAAAAAAAAAAGATGGATGTCACTTGAGGAATGATATCCAAATTTGTTTTATGTCTCTCTACCCTATGTCTGTCACTTTGGAGACTGGAGTGAGAATTTCACTAAGGCATATATACTATAAGAAATTGCATGGCTGCATAATAACTGAATGTGCATGCCTGTGCTCTTCCATGTATTCCCAGCTTGCAATTCCTTTAGTACTACTTGATGGTTCCCATAATTCTGGATACCCATGTGACAATGAGTAGTGTTCTAGTGTTCATGAGAGAGTAAAGGTTAATATTTTAAACATCAAGATTTGCAAAGGTACTATAATTCTTCTTGTTCTATTGGTAAATATTTATTGTTATCAGTCTGCTAAACAAATCTCAAGAGAACCATTAAGGCATAATAATTTATTAATTGTGATTAGATGATACACTACAAAATATATGTATTTCCACATAAAGCCTCTTTCTGTTGACTTAGTAATTCTACTAGATTTTTAAATTACTGGTATGTTACCTTACTTGTACTTTATAATATTCCTATTGAGTATTTTTGTATGGTAATTGTTATTCAAACTGTTCATACTGTGCATGATTTTAAATTACTCTTAAGCTATTAAATAATGCATATTATTTTTCCTTCCTGAGCCTGGATTATTCCACTTAAAATATTCTCCTCTATGTTTATTTGCATTGTTGCCAATGGTAGTAATTATAATTTTTAAATGTGGAGTAGGACTCTATTTAGTGCACATACCATATTTTTAAATGGGGACACTCGTATAGAGGTATAAAGTAGATTGGTAGATATCAGATCCTGGGGCAAAGTCTAGATAAGAAGTGGAGATGTTGGTCAAAGTGTACAGTATTTGTCTTAGATAGAGGAAACATGTTGGTGTTCTATTATACCACAAAAATGAATATAGTTAATAATGTGTGTTTCAAAGTACATTAAAAAGATGATTGTAAATGTTCTCGCCATGCTAGCTATCATCATGTGATCCTTTTTCAATACATGTTTGTGTGTGTGCTAACATCACAGTGTATTCCATAAGTACACAATTAATATAAATTAAAGTAAAATTTGAAAACTTATTAAATGATCAGATATTATTTTACTTAGACAACTTTTAATAGAACAACTTAATTGCCTATAAAAAGGTAATAAAACATTACATTGATTTTGCATTTAATTTAAAAAGGAACAAGAGATATAAAGACCAATGCAATGTATTTCTACTGCATGTCTATTTAACATCATGCAGTAGAGATAAAGATTCAGTATTTCATTCAAATTGGTAGCCATATAGTAGTGGAGAGATGAATTACACGTGTTTTATATCTTTTACTAAACTATTGAGCTAATGGTGGAAAATGTACCTAAGAATGGAAAACTGCTGAACCACTGAAAGATAATGTGTCTTCTTAAGCAAGAAAAAGTTAAACAGAATTATTCTCTCTCTCATTCTCTCTCTCTCTCTCCAACACACACACACACACACACACACACACACACAAACAAACAATAGAACATACAGAGAACTAACAATGTAGATACATTATAATTATCAAGATATATCATTAAAGCATTTAAACAGTCCATATAAAAAGACATTCTCACAAGGGATGGGAAATTGCTATCCATTTGGCAGGATGCCTCTTAGATGAGGATTTTCAATGAGCAGGGAGAATTGAGAGTGATCTTTCTAGGTTGTAACACTTTGCACTGGATAAAGGCTTCTAGTTACTATTAGTTGGCATTGATAAAGAATTTCTGATGTCTGATTCACTTCAGGGGTAAAATGGAGGGTTGGAAGATAGGTCAGGAGAAAATCAGAAATATCTTCCTTCTGAGGCCTTCTAATCTCTTTCAGTTCAAAATACTCAGAAAGCCAAAGTGTCATATATTTAGAACTCATTTTCAGAGCCTTAACATGTTCCTTGATTCAGACTTTGGCTTTTAATGGACTCTATTGTCTTGTGATCATGAATCATCTCTAGATGTTTAAATTTATTTAAATGAGTTTTGACCATGAAAGCCTAGAGTTACAGATAGATGATTCAGAATTAAATGAAATTAAGATCATATTGGTTAACTTTTATTTTGGTGCATCCACACTGCACATTGAAATTTTTAATTTATTATTTTTGTTCTTTTGTGATTAGCATTTTGGAATTGAATTTTACCAAATAAACTTCCCAAAGTTTATACTTTATGCTCTAGCACTTTAAATGACTAAGACATAGCAGTTGCTCAACAAATATCTTTCAAGTGGATGCATGGAATGTATATTTTTATTATTAATATTAATTTGGTCATCAAATATAATCAAGTATTTTAATTAAAGTGTTTCATTTTTTGTGACAACGTTCAAATTCTAATACAGATTTCCTAAAGCTCCTAATGATAAAGGTGTTACTGAACATATGTTTTCCATATTTAGTGGAAAAGGTGATTTAATTTTAGGACAATTTTATGTATCACTCCACAGAATGTATTCTTACACTAACATTTTTTTACACTAACTTTTGATAATAAAATTCACACAAGATGAGAAAATATAATGTTCCTAAACCTAGCCCTCCATAGCTAGCATACCTGAAGGTCAACTGTTAACTAACATAGAAGAGACATGGATGAAATGTATGGGGTGACTAGAACCTAGTTCTGTAAAATATAAAATGCTTACAGCTGTCCTAGGTGTAATTCTCATATCAGCAGTAGAGGTGTACCAAACGAAGAGGCATTTAATGATTGATTCTATTCCTTGCTTTAAACTTGTACCATTCTATTTCCTAAATAAGTCCCATGGAAAATTCAGATGTAGGATTGAAGTTACATAGGAAGTGTAAGAATATATGCATAAATAAAGAATTGTGTTTCTTAATATAATCAACATATCACATAAAATTAATTAAGTATATCTATTTTCATAATTGTCAGTTTTGCTACAGACTTCTGCTTCCTTGATTGTAAAGTAATCTTGAAAGACACACACACACACACACACACACACACACACACACACACTAGTTTGTATATATTTCACATTTAACTAATATGAAATTTATTAGCTAAAATATCTATTTTTCTGAAGACTGGAGAAAATGTATCAGTTTTCAAAATAGGAAAGTCATGCAATATCTCTGTTGTACCTAGCAATAACATAAATATTATCCACATTTTATTCATCAGAGGAAATGTGTATGGACATTTTATTTTTAATTACCCATTAGAAGAACACCCTATATTTTTAAACTAAATAAGTTATTCTAAAAGCACTCTAGTTGTCTATCATAATGAAATTGCGTATTAAGTGTAAATCTTAGTGCAGTGGAGGTGCTATGTGCATATCAGTTTAATTGCTTTGGATTAAACATTGAAAATGTATAAAGAGCACACTAAATCTGGAATTCTAATTCTAATTCCATTTCAATGCTAAAAATACTTCTAAAAACTTGTTATCTCATCTCTGTGTTTTTACTGAAAATTATTTCAGATTTACTAGGTAGACTCTCTGGTGGCTAATCATCTAAAAGAATATATTCTTTAAATTTGTAGATAATAGTCTGTATGTTGCTCATTTTATGGAGGATTTATTTTATGGAATATCAAAGAAGCCAACAAATACTATATACTTTAGTCATTTTAACAATGTTTTTAGAAAGGTCCTATTAAGTAGTTCCACTTTTCAGATTTAAAAGAAAAAAAAAAAAAAAAACGGAAGGAGATTAAGGGATTTACCAATATTCCCACAGCTAGTAAGTGGTAGAGCCAAGTTTTGAAATTAGTCTTCTCCAGAGACTAGTAGTGTTTTCCATTATGCTGTGAGTGTATCACCAATTAAAATTCCCTAAAGTCATCTGAAAATGGTTTTATGCATGCACCATATATATCATTATTTTATCCATTTTAATTGTACTTAAGAAAACATAAAGTAAATTTGCCAAATGTGGTGGATTATACCTTTAATCCCAGTACTCAGGTGGCTCATGGTGTCTCTCGCCTTTAGTTCAAGCACTCAGGAAGCAGAGGTAGAAGGATTACCATGAGTTCAAGGATGGCATGAGACCATATTATTAATTACAGGTTACCCTGGGCTAGAGCAAGACTTTACCTTGAAAAAAAAATCTATAAGGTATATTTTGGATCTTATCCATTTTTTTTAATGCTTGGAATGAAACCCAGTGCCTCACCAGTTCTAAACAAATAATCTACTACTGATTCACACAGTAACCAGTCTTTATTATACCTATTTTAAAAGTATTTTATTTATGTATTTATTTGTGTATTTTTTCATTTGTTTATTTGTTTGTTTGTTTTAGAGATAAGGGGGGGGAGAGGGAGAGAGAGAGAGAAAGGTAAAGAAAGACAGAGACAGACAGGGAGATAGAATGGGCACACCAGGGATCCAGCCACTGCAAACAAGCTCGCAATGCATGTTCCATCTTGTATTGGAGAATTAAACCTAAGTTCTTAGGCTTCACATGCAAGTGCTTTAATCGCTAAACCATCTTTTTAGCCGTATATTACATATTTATAATGTATAGTTCATAATGATAAATATATTGATAATGTAGTATAACAGAAGTCTAGAAGGTTTTCATTACATACTCAGGTTGTAGGTTGATAGCTCAATGCACAAAGTAGTCACAGCCATGTCTCTGTAAATCCAGCTTGCAGATAGTGAGAGGGGAGAATTTCCATGAAGCTTATGAGGAGCACAGCAAAGAACAGAACCCTGTCTCACAAAAGGCAGACAGGCAAGGAGTAACCCACTTTTCATCTGGCATCCACACATGCACTGTGTCACACATGCTAAATCTCTCTCTCTAACATCAGATATGTGCACTCATAAAGAAATAATAAAATTTTAAAAGTAATAAAAACAAAACTATATATGAACTGGTCTGTGTTATAAATCCTATCATCCCAAGCCCTCACTCAAAATTTATAAGAATTCTGCACACTATTATCACATACTGCCCCAATTGATAGAGAAAGGGGAACATTATTTTGTTTACATACATTAATATATGTTCAGAACTCAAGACTGCTCAAAAACAGCAATGCAGACTAAATCATTTGTTTTCAATAAAAATACAGCCTAAATGATTTTCTTTCGTTTGCTTCTGTTTGACCATGGACCTTTTTTTAAGTTTGCATATAAAGATGTATGTATTATTCTTTCTGACATTTTCAAGGAAATTTTAATGTATTATTTATCACAAGGACTTAATATTAAATCATAACTTCAAAGTCTTTTTCTTATTTTAAAAACAAAAATGAATGCCAGGAGTGGTGATGCACATCTTCAATCCTATCACTTGGGAGGCAGAGGTAGGAGGATCACTGTGAATTCGAGGCCACCCTTAGATGTCCAGGTCAGCCTGGACTATGGTGAGTCCCTAACTCAAAAGTTACAAAGAGAAAAAAAAATAATTAAAAATAAAACACAAAAGAATTATACCATTTCATTTTCGGAATTATTAAATAAAATTATTATAACATCTTATGGGTACGTTATATTCATATTGTGTTCATATATTGATAAATACACTATCATGTTTAGTATACTAGGTTTTGCAGTATTTCCCACTCACTACTTGAAATGAGTTTGAGTCTACAGGATACATTATACAAATTTATATGCCTCTTTATACTTGTATATATAAAATGAGGAGCTAACTATGTGGCACTTAAATAGTACACGCTGTTACATATGGTCAGAAGCAATCCTATATGATACAAGCAAATATATTTTTTTAAAAAATATTTGTTTATTTATTTATTAATAAAGATGGAGTGAAAGACAAAGGAGTAGAATTGTTATGCCAGATCCTCTAGCCACTGCTAAAAATCTCCAGATATGTGCACAACCTTGGACACCTTGCTTACATGGGTACTGGAGAATTGAACCTCTGTCCTTAGGCATTACATACAAGAGCTTTAACATCTAAGCAATCCCTCCAGCTGAAAAGCAAATAGTTTTGACTTGATTCTACACTGGAAATAAAGAGAAAGATATCAATGAAAGGAATGTGACATGTTAATAATTTTGATAGTGACATATTTAAAGATAAATTAACATCAATCCCTTTAGTTAGGTTTATGAGACATAGTTGCTCAAACCCTTGTATTTTTACTGTATTTCAAGTGGTTTATACTTTCTCTAAAGATTATGCAATGTTCACATGTTGGAGTAAAAGTACTATAGCATGCAGATAGTTTTGATTTTCTTAGAAATCATTTAAAATTGCTTGGTAATATTTAAAATTATTTTGTCAATTAGCACCAAATATTACAGTTTCAGATAATCTCAGAGAAAGGACTAGTATTATCAACATTTTGGACATTTAAATGAATGTTTGTTTACTAGTAATCCAAGTACATAGTCCCAATATATTATATTATATTAAATCTATAGTTATAATACAAAGTAAATAATTATATTTTTAACATTTTGTTAGATTATTATTTTCCAGAAATTTTCAGTTCCAGAAATTCAAAATGGCATATTTAAATGTCACAATGCTTTATATTTATATGGAAAACAGTAAAATGTGAATGCATACTTAAATTTCTTCAAGATGTTAAAGTGGAAATGTTTGAAACTAATTGAGACCTGTAGTTTCTTACCTCACTTGATTATCCTAAACTATTTGGTTTAAAAGCTGCAGGAATAATTACAGCTAGAAAATATTTTTAAATATTTTATGTCACAATTTATTCCATCAGTTCATCTCAAATAAACATTATTTTAGTTTGTCTATTCATGAGAACTCCAGAAACATAAACCTTTTCTCTCTCATGATTATTATCTTGTCTGATGGGGGAGGAAATAGATGGTACAGAATAGAGAAGCAAGATGAATGGCAGACAGCAGGTGCATTTGTATGTTATGAAGTGTTTGCAAAATAATAAGCACTGCATGAATAATGGATTTGAAGAATATTGTCTAGCAAATAAAATTAAGAGTCATATATCCAAATCATCCCTTAATTACTGAAAAATGAAAATCAAAATGTCTAATCCTTGCAGAGAGATTTCAACATGACCAATTCTTGGTAGATTGAAATGACTTCTGGGTTATTGATATAGAACTAAAACAATAAATACATGCACATTTTAATCATATTCACACACCCATGGATTTTATACAAAGAGATAATATTAAGGGATTCTGAGTCCTTGCTTTTTAAATATTTTATTAAATTATTTGAGAGTGAAAGAGGCATACAAGGGCCTCCTGACACTGCAAACCAACTCCAAACACATGGACCAATTCAGGCATCTGCCTTTATATGGCTACTGGGAAATACAACCTTCATCCTCAGGCTTTGGAAGCATCTTTCAAATCTCAGCCATCTTTCCATCCCCAGAAACTCCTTACTTTTTTAAAAAGAATTAATTTCACACAGCATAGTTGCCATTTATTTTAAAGTTGCCATTCATGTCATGTAACAAATTATCATTTGCATTAATCCTATTTCTATGTTTTGTTTTCTGTTCAGTTATGTGGTTATTTATATCAAATATGTATATAGCTATACTTAAAACATTATACTTCCATTAATTTTTGAGAATAAACTTACAAAGAACATACTGATATCTACATGTTACAGATACAGAAACAGAGATGCAGAGTAGTAAGGAAATAGAATGAAGGGAAGAATATTGCAGAACAGAGATTGTGACACGATACATTAAATCCACACGTTTTACATTAAATCATTTTCCTATTTGTAGTTAAGAATCATTATACAAAACACCAGCAATGAAAACAAAACAGGCTTATGACTGTGTATTTTTTGTAATTTCTGGTACAGGTAAATACTGGAATATTTAATAAGACAAAGATGAGTTAATGACTCAGCAACTCTTTAATATAATGCCCTGGATAAGAAAGGAATGAGATTGAGGGATGTGGAATGTTTGATATGCATTGTGTTTCTTTTATCTTTTGACTTCCTTGCCTTGTGCCTACTATGTGGATAGAGTTGAAATGTGTGTCTACTATATGGATGTATGTGTAGCATTTCCACAGTTACCAGATAATGCAAACATGCCAGTTTCTTGCATTGCATCTAGTGCTGCTGCTAAGAAAATAAAGGACTACTGAGATCTGTGCTGAGGCAGGCTTTATCCATCCTTTGCTGGGCAGGCTGAGACAACATCGCTGCCTGAGGCTGCAGAAAAATCCTGACTCCAGTAAGGTTAATGACAACAGCTTGCTGAGTGGTTAAGTCCCATTCTTGACTGAGTGAACTTTGTACAGAACACTGTGGCACTGGCTCAGGAAGACAAGAAAATGTTGCTTGCACAATAATAAACACGACATGAATAATGCATCTGAAGAGTATTTTTCCTGGTGCTGCAGTTATTGCTGTGGCCACTGATTTTGCTGGGGCTGTTCCAGCAGAGGCTTCAAAGTCGGGGAGTCAAGTGGATTCTGCAGAGTTGAAAAGGCTGTCATATTATTCATAACAACTTGCATAATGGCCTAAACAGGGAGCTAGAATGCCTGAGCTGTGTGTTGGGCAGCTGATCTCTAGGGGGTTTTGTGGTATAAAGCCTCTGGGACATCAGTTGGGAAGGCCTTCCCCATGATGAAGCATACAGGAAACCAGGAGCCTCCAGTGCTCACTCCACTGATGTCATTCATATAAGTGATTTGGCAGAAATTTGAGTATCCAGGAGAATTCTGCTAAGCTGACAGAGGTAGAAGGAGCTAGAGGATGGGTATAACCCCATTGACCACCAAAAAAGCCCTGCTGAGCAAAACTGTCTGACTTAGGAGCAGGAACTAGCTGTGAGAGCTTTCTAGAGCTTTCAGCCTGTTAGGTGAGATGATTAATAACCGAAGAGCTCTGACTGGAGCTCTAGGGGAGCAAAACCAATGGACTTGATACTGACCTGGTTGTGGCTTCTTCCTGGGGGACAGCTGACCAAGAGTGGCTGAACCATTGGGATTCATGGGGCACCTTTCCTGGACACTTACCCTTATACTAGAAATACTCCTGGCACATGTAGGCACATGTAGACTGCCATGTCAGACTCATCGTTTGCCCTGGCCATGGAACTGTCTAAACAGGAGCCATCTATCTGTCCTCTTTACATGGGCCTGTATCATCAGAGAAAAGGGGATATTAAGGGATATGATGGTGAAGTGTTGTGTTCAAGTACACGATCATATTGCATCTCAGGAGCTGACCACATGGAAGGTTTGAGTAGCCATATCTAACCGACACTTCTCCCCACATGAACTTCATAAACTATGGCAGTCATAGTGTTTCTTGTCTTACATGTGTATACCATTTCTGCTTTTAGAAATTTTTAAGTTGAAATGCTGACCTCCTGACTAAGTACATGCTATGCTCTCAAAATAATATAGTACAAACAGGAAAATACATGGAAAATACATTTATTTTTCTGACAGTTTTAGATGATAGATATTGAAGATTAATGTCAGCATCTGGTGAAATTCTTCTTGTAAGTGCAATGACATGACAGTAGGCAAAACAACCTAATACCAGTATTAATCCACAGATGAAGGTGAACCCCTCATGACCTTAATACCTCTCATTAGGCCACAGTTTAGAGAAGTTTTGCAATGGAAATTAACTTTCCTACACATGAGTTAGGGTAGAGAACATATTCAGAGAATAGCATATCTCTTTTTCATAAGAAGTAAAACTTCCTAGCTTGAGAGGAGGTAGACAATGAGATATGACTTGAAGCACCATTTCTTTGGTCTTAGGTTCTTATTTCCTAGTACAGAAATTTGACTGTCACATATTTCTTAATATAGTCCTCAATTACTTTCTGTCTCTTCTGAGTTTGAGCAGCTCAAATTAATTATTTTCCTGATGTTTACTCATAACCACAGTATTTTAATGAATACATCTTACTACAAAAGTGTCTCCATGATTTTTGTAGAGGTTTTTGGTTGATTGCTTTATTCACTGAACTGCAGGTTTTGAGACAGTCTTAGTATGTAGTCAAAACTGCCATTGAATCCAGCACCCTCCTGTCTCAGACTCCCATGTGCTAGGATTCTCACAGTTTTTAAAAACAGATGTTCACCTCTTGTCATTTTCTCTTTTTGTATTCATTTCTTTTGAATTTCAAAAAAAAAAAAGTGTTCTATTATACCAAATCTCAAATCTTTTCTCAATATTTTACTACTTAAACTTGGGCCTAAGACACCTATTAAAAATTAATTAAAAATTGAAAATCAGGGCTGGAGAAATAGCTTAGCGGTTAAGCGCTTGCCTGTGAAGCCTAAGGACCCCGGTTCGAGGCTCGGTTCCCCAGGTCCCACGTTAGCCAGATGCACAAGGGGGCGCACACGTCTGGAGTTCGTTTGCAGAGGCTGGAAGCCCTGGCGCGCCCATTCTCTCTCTCTCCCTCTATCTGTCTTTCTCTCTGTGTCTGTCGCTCTCAAATAAATAAATAAAAATTTAAAAAAAAAACTTAAAAAAAATTGAAAATCATCTAAACAGGAAAGTTGCATTGACCTAAAAGGTCATAAAAGATATCATAAAAAATAATATTTAAATATTTAAGCCTCACAAATGAGAGAACTGCAAGTTATACCTAAATAAAAGAGCTTTATGGCTGGAGAGATAGCTTAGCAGTTAAGGTGCTTGCCTGTGAAAACTAAGAACTCATATTCGAATCTCTAGGTCCCATGTAGCCAAGTTCACATTGATGCAAGAGTGCAATGTCACACATGAATACAAGGGGATGCATGTATCAAGTTCATTTGCAATGCCTGAAGACCCTAGAACAGCCATACTCCTCTCTCTCGGTTTCTCTCTCTGGTTCTTTCTCTCTTTCTCTCCCAAAATTAATCAAAAAGAGCTTTGAAAAGAACTGTCATACTTCAAAAAAATTCATAGATGTGGTTGGGTTGGGTTGGTTTGGGGGACATATTCTCAAACACATTGTTGTTTTGAATTTTTGTTGGTCCGACTTATATGTCTAAACAAAATCTTGTGCCTCTGGGTTTGACTTCAAGTTAGTTGCCCTCTAATGATGAAAAATATCTACATTGGCCTAAACGCTTATTAAATAGTTATTTACTTTTTAACTTGTTAAAAATGAACAGTATCCATCCCTTTGTGTTGTACACTGCCAGAGCATACCAGATATGCATTGGTGGCAGTGCACTACTTAATCCGCTTGGCATAACTTGGTAACATGAGAGCATTCAAAGAATATCTTCATAGCAAGGGAAAAATGTAAGCAATATTCTACCACTTTATATGAAAGAAGAGAATAGACTGAGGCAGAGGAGCAAACCCAAGAAATTACATTCTAATAAACTCTCAAGTAATATAGGCAATAAATAGTTTTAAACACCATAAATTACTTATGCCAGATTACTGGTGCTGAAACATTACTGGCAACAATAGTAATGCTATTTTCATCCATCACAGTAAGCTGAAACCACAATAGAGAAAGGAATAGATCTATAGTGAGATAGTGGGAATAATAAGGCCTCTCAAAATTCTTTACAAGAAAAGATGAAGGTAAGTTGCAGGTAGAAGTAAAGGACACAGTCATGCCCTCAAGTGGGCATATTTCTGTGCTAAATGTAGCATGCATAATAATGTTGTCAGTGATAGAGTTGTGGAACTAAGCTGTCATGTGAACTTTTATTTAGCATGTAGGAAAGTAGTATCACTAAATCCTACATTCCAAATTAACATTCTATGCCTGTTATGTGCTTTATCCACTATACAAATAATAAATGGTAAATAATGACACCAGCAACTTCATAGCATGCAGCAATACATAGTTCCATTTGGATTCCAAATAAATGTACATTAGCAAAAGATAGCCAGAAGTAATATAATAATTCTTGCAAATTAGCCACTAGGGTGGTCAATTATAATTGCATTTAATAGACTAGTGAGCACGAGGGTTTTGAATGTGGGAGTGATGATGGTGATGCTGCATAAATTGGAGCTTTAGGAAAGACAGTTAATTATGATGATGCTTTTCATGTGGGCATGAAGAATAATTTGGGAAATCCCTGCATCCTTGTGAGACAATTCGACTGGGTTGAACATTGTTATACATAAAATGTTTCTCTGTTTTTTTTTTTTCTTTTTCTGGCTATTATCATAATAGACTTTTAAGCAAATACTTCAGACACGGGAAATCATGTAGACAAGAAAGTTAGTTATGATTCTTTGTGGTGTGTGTTTCCTACGAGGAGAACATGAGAAATAATCTTACAGTACTGACAAGAAAGTCTTGTATAATCATTCAACCTCTCCTCTGGCTACAGATAAATATTTTTCAAATGAACTATATTTGGAAAATACTGAATTTCAAAATGCCTGCTCCATGTATACAGCTGTTTAACATCCACAAATATTTAACTATCCACTTCTAGAATTCCATTGGTGATTCATCCATCTAAAACTAAAGAAAGAGTACAGAGCTAATAACAGATAAGCCTTCCTTCATGATATATGTTTATATTTTTTTTTCTTTCTGCTGCAGCATCTAGGGATGTTTTCCACTATATTCCTCTGTGTCAAAGGCAGTTCTTTTTGGCACTAATATGAGAAAAGATTAAATAAATTTAAAAATATGGGACTTCGCTCCAAGAAAGAGTGTTCTAGTCATGTTGAATCTTTCTATAAAAATGAACAGTTACAATGAGAATGGAAGTGGAAACGGGCTATATTCTCAGTGGGGTAAGGAAGATTAAATAGGAAAAGCTATATGATTTATCTCTTTTACTATATACTGCTGGAAAGGATATTAAGCTTTTTTTAAAATGATGACCTTGACATAAATTCCTTATTTACCCAGTGGTGAAATATTATGAATATTGAAGTGAGAAGATGAGTAGATATAATGAGGTTAACTATAATCTAAAGGGTTAATCCATTCCAGCAAAAAGTAGCTAAAGCAGTAACACATATTAGGAAGCTTTAACATATTACAAAGGCCATTTATATCAAGATAGCATTTACTTCTCCCAGCAGCTCTATGAGGTTAAATATCTTTGTAATTTTATGATCACATGTCTAAATTTCAGGAGAGACAAATTGGCTGTTCATGGGCACACAGCTTATTAATAAATTCCTCTGTCCATGCAAATATCTTCTTCTTGTATTCTTTATTATATTTGGATAAAGTCAGACCTCCCTTGTATTTTAGTTTTAACACTTTTAATCACTTTTAACATAACTGATATTATATTCTGACAATAAAATTTTATGTCTTATTACAATGTAGTTATTGAAATAAATTCTTAGCCTAACTGTCATAGTCTCAGTTAGGGTTATTTATATAAAAAAATTCAAATAAGAATATTTCCTTTTTCTAAAAGATCTTTTTTTCTATGTAATGTTATTATTAGTATTTATATGCATTATTTTGTGATTTATACTTTTCATTTCTGGTAATAAAAATATAAGCATTATGCTGGTCTCATGAAATGTGTCTAAATCATACAAAATAGAATATTATGGGTGAGTCATATGGTCCTAGATAAAGTGCTTCTTGCAAGAGACTGAGGACATGAGTTTGGATCCCAAGCATGAACATACAAATTCCATCATGGGGTTGGAGACATGCCTAATCTTCCATGCATTTGTGAGCAAAGCCTAAGGATCCAGGTTCAGTGCTGCAGTGCACACATAAAGCCAAATGCACAAGGTGATGCATGTGTGTGGAGTTCCTTGCAGCAGCCAGGGCATGCCCATTCTCTCTTATTTGCTTCTCTCTTAAATAAATAAATAAATAAATAAATAAATAAATAAATAAATAAATTTAACAAAAAAATCCAGCATGGAGGGTTTTCCCTGTGATTCCAACAGTGAGGAAGAGGAGGAAGAAGAATCATTACCAGTGGCATGATGGCTAGGTAAAACAAAACAGCCAAAACAGTGAATTCCAGTTTCTGTGAAAGACCCTTTCTCAAAGGATAAGTTGGGGAGTAAATGAGGAAGATATCCAATATCAAGGCAACCAATAGCATCCCACGTGTCATAGTCAGCTTCAGTTGCTGAGATGAACATTCAAACCAGGCACAAGTTATGGGAGAAAGGGATTTTATTTGCAGCTTACAAATCCAGGGGAAGTTTCATAATGGTGGAAGAAATTGGCCCCCTTTCACAGGTCCACAGAGAGCGAGAGAGAAAAGCAATCACTACCCACACTGCAGAAACCCTGGATAGTTAAAGCACTCTGCATATCTTTAGCTGGAATTCATATCCATCACCCAAAAAGCCTTAGGGTTGGACCCTAGGATCCAACCATAGTGACACCAAGTTACAAGCTTGAATAGAACTCCTGAATATATCGGGAACATCCATTTAAACTACCACACCCCCATATACACAGGTGTGCTCATATACATACAAATGCCCCTCATACAACAAAATATCTAACTGAATGTTTAAGCTCATAATTCACACTTTAATATTGCCACATATATTTTAATTTTGCAAATATAAATAAGGTGCTTATTTTTTTATAAAAATCTTATTTTACACATTGATTTGTACAGGTGGGGGAAGTGGGTGAGAGAGACAGGGCTCTATGCTGCAAAAAAGCAGGAGACACATGGGCTACTTTCTGTGTCTGAATTAGGGTATTGAGTAATTGGGAATTGAACCCTAGGCAAGATGTCTTTTCAAGGAAGCATCTTTAGCCACTGAACCATCTTCTCAACTCATGAGGCATTCTCCATAATTGAATTGAATTCAACATCTTCATCAGTTTTCTATCCACCTTATTCTTTGAGATGATATGGATTGAAGAACCTAGACTAGCAAACCAGTGAGCCCAAGTGATGTCCTGTCTCCATGTCCAAAGCACTTGCATTACTGGCATGTGCTATCATACTCAAAATTTTACATGGGTAACATGGAATCTGAACTCAGGTCCTCATGCTTGCATAGCAAGCACTTTGGACTCTAAGACATCTCTACATTTCTGAGGCTCTATTGTTTTGCATCATTTAATTTTTGTTTGTTTGTATCACTTTTAAATGTTGTAGTGAAATGTTATCTTAATTATTGAGCTTATACTAAACCCTCTCAGTCATGTATTGATAGTTCCTTTACAGTGTGTTAGTCATGTCTTAAAAAGCTTTCAACAATTTTATCTGAGCAATTGAGTGGATAATATGTCTGGCAATCAGCATAGATTAATAGTATTGTTTTAAGTAAAAATTATTTGTAGTGTGCTTTTCTTTTCTTAGACTTCAAATACATATGGAAAATAGACACCAAGATACACAAATCACACACACACACACGCACACACACACACATATATATATGTATGTATATATATATGGAGAGAGAGAGAGAGAGAGAGAGAGAAATTGGAGATATACATAAAACAGGCATATTATATTTGTATTTTTATAAAAAAGATACATGCCATGATGTCTTTAATTGAATATATTCAGATTTGTCTTCTGTGTACAGTGAATAACACTATATAAATGTTCTTTATAATGAATGCTATTTATCATCTTCATAGTGTATTCATTCCTTGTGGTTTTTTTTTCTTTTGAAGTCAACGAAAACATGATGAATATCTATAAGTATTGACCTTAAAAGTGCAAGTGAATAAAACATTTATGTTGTTGAAAAACTATTTGGGGAACTATTACCAGAAAAGTAATTATGGAGACTATTTCCTGACTTGTCCTGACTCAGTTTTTATGTTGTAGAGTAAGAATATCATAAAGGCTATGTGCAGGATGGGAGGCATAAGGGGCATTGTGGAGAAGAAAGAAGAAGGGAAAATTTTGGTTGAAAAACACCATAACCAGACCTTATTCTGTGCATGATATAATAAATTAAGAAAAATAAATAAATAAATGAATAAATAAATAAATAAGAAGTAAACTAACCCTGAACTATCTACTAGTCATTCTACCTTTATGTTCAATATAATTTGGGAGGTCTGGAGTGATGGTTTAGTTATTAAGGCACTTGCTTATGAAGATTAAATACCCAGTTTCAATTTCCCAGTACCCACGTAAGCCAGATGCACAAAACGGCACATGCATCTGTAGTTGATTAGCATGTGACATGTGAATTCTCTCAATATCTTTTTGTGTCTCTCTGTGTTTCTCTCTGAGTCTTTCTCACATAGATAGATAGATAGATAGATAGATAGATAGATAGATAGATAGATAGAGAGATAGAGATAGATATAGATATATAATTTTTGTTTGTTCTATTGGAAGTTTCCCTGAAATTTTCACTATAAGTTATTAGTACAGGATACAGAAAGAGCTTAGTGTCTGAATCCTAGGACACTTCACAAAATTACAGGAGATACTGTCTATTACTTGCAAGATTTAAGTGTAATGGAACTGTCATGACCATCTTAGAAAAAACTGCCTGTGTAAAGCTTGTAGTACAGAACGTGTCTTGCATCTTATACAAATGTGGCACACACATTTATTCTCTTTTGCCCTAAACTTTCACATCATGCACAAGTGGGAATAGGAGAATATCTACTACGTTTAGATGGAATAAGGAGTTCCTCAGATGAGGACATGTAGCTGTTGAGTACTGGGGGATATTTGGTGATGCATCTTACTTTTCTGCTGGACTAAGAAGACACATGTTCTTGTCATGTATATTGTCTAGCACTGTAATATTTCAAACAATCATAAAACAACGGAAGATAAAAAACTCATATCAGAAGGTCCAGAAATTTTTAGGTAATTTAAGAAAAAAAAATGTAATCAGAAAAAATCTGCTATTAAATAAAAGTGTATGTGTGTGTGTGTGTGTGTGTGTGTGTGTGTGTGTGTGTATGGTGTGGTACATATTTGTCTATATATATGTATATATATATATATATATATATATATATATATATGGAGAGAGAGAGAGAGAGAGAGAGAGAGAATGGGTGTGCTAGAGCCTCTTGTCGTTTTAAATGAAGTCCAGACACTTGCATCATGCTGTGCATCTGGATTTATTTGAGTATTGGAAAATCTAATCCAGGCCAGTAGGCTTTGCAAGCAAGTTCATTTAGCAGCTGAGCCTTCTCCCCATCTCATAACTGAAAGTTTAATCATGAATTAATTTAACATCTACTTGCTGAGAGTAAGCTTGGCACTGTATTAGGTGTTAATGAAAAGGTCATTGGAGCTACGGTATCTTCCCATTTAATAAGCCACCAGGAATCATGTCCTATGATGGGTGCATATTCATGTGACCTCAGATACTAGATACTGAGACTCTTTAAAAAGGCACATTTCTGGTCTCCCCCCAAATTATTAATAGGATAGTCATATGACCTAATAATTTCAAATCCCAGATATCTCTGAAAAAAAAAATACATCAAAGCCCTGAACACTTTATATGAATAGTGATGGAGACATTATTCATGACAGCAAAAATATAGGAACAAAAAAATAGTCCATCGTCTTATAGATTGGTTAATCAAAATGTGGCATAAAATGTACCAAGGGTAAATATTCATTCCAAATATGAAAGGAATACTGATGCATACCACAGAATGGGTAAAGATTCAAGCAAAGTAAAACAGACCTAAAATGCTTCATTTCTCCATCATATCAAAAATCAACTGATTTTTGAACAAATAAAGCAGATTGGTTTTCAAAGGCTCTGAGAAGAAGGGACTGGAGAAGGATTATTATTTGGTATTAGATTTCATTTGGAAGGCATAAAAATGACTTACAACTAGATCAAAGTACTTATTATACAAGACTCTCAATGTACTAAAGGTTACTTAAGTGTACATTTGAAAATGGAGCATTTTATGTTGTGTAAATTACTTCACTTAAATATGACTCTTGGAGTTTGAAAAACATGTGTATTATTCCATTATCTGACACACTACAAGAAGCATTTTGATAACAAGGCATGCAGCAAAAATGTAGAAAGAAATAACTGGAAACTGTGATTGTTATTAAGAAAATAAAGGGATAGATACATAGTGAGGATAATAGTCATGTGGTCTCTTGAAATTAATAGTAATCCAATGTTTTGAGCCTCAGTTTACCCCAGTTCATTATTTTTTATTCCTATTCACTCTTCTATGCTACATCACTCTTGACTCTACAGAGATAAGGTTTCAAAGTGCATATGATCAAAAATAACTTAGAGAAATACCAGAATTTCCTGTGCTCAGGATTCCTTAACTATGATATCTCATATGCTACAAATATTAAAATGATAAAAGTGCATTGATCATGTTCCACTAAAAATGAGAATTATAATGATTTTACATTCATTTGCACAAGACTGTAGATGGAGTGCAATTCACCACTTGGTGAAAAAAAATAGAATTGCAAATGAAGAAGCTATAAACCAACATTTTTAAGTCTTAACTGCTTGATGATTTTACTCTAATATTTTCACCCAAGGCTGATTTCAACAACTGATAAATCAATATGTCCTTCATAGCTCTTCTAAGAAGAAAAAAAAACTAATCCATTTGGTGTCAGTAGCTATAAGCATAGAGTGTTTAGAAAGATAATGTATAAGAAAGGTACCATACATATTGCTGCAGGTGTGGCCATAAAGACTGGTGGGCAGTAAAAGAGAAAGAAAAATTATAAGGCTTTAAGATTAGAAATGAACTAGCAAAGTCAATGAAAGGCTTAACAAAGTTTATGAAATTAACTCCACAATCTATCCTTCATATTTTTGATTCCCATTGCCTTATTTCACAACTAATGATAAGGCTCTAGATCAAACTTATAGTTAAAGAATGGATATCCGTGCACTTGAGATCTGTTCAGGTATCTAGTAATCTATCTGTTGCTTTCTTGGCACTTTTCAGTGTCCAATGATTTGAGCATTTCAAACATTTTACTTTTGTTTTAATTTTTATAACATGAGCAGTTTGTGACTTGAAAATGTCAAATTAATTTGAGAATTAATCACATAAAATGGATAATTATAGGCCAAATATATTCTTTGAAAGCACTGATGAAGTCTCTTATGTCCTTACATAGCACTTGAGGAAACAAGACAAGATGGTAAAATACTACTGAAATGTTATTTATCCTAGAAACTAGGGAATTAAGAAAATATACAAGTCAACTGTTTAGTAATGTTGTTAGAGGACATATTTAATAATCATGTAAGTGGTAATTCTGTTAGAGGAACACAGAGACAACAAAACATACATTATCATGCACGGGGGAGTGATTACAACATAATTGTAACTGTGCTAAACTAAGGTATTGCATAAAGTGGTTCATAATTGGCTTTGTCAATTAATCAGATATATGCAAAACTTTCCCTCCTACATGTAATTTTTATTCTGAACTCCAGCCTATACCACCAACATTTCCATGCCTGAATCTCTACTTCTTTTTTTTTTAAATTATTTATTTATTTATTTGAGAGCGACAGACACAGAGAGAAAGACAGATAGAGGGAGAGAGAGAGAATGGGAGCGCCAGGGCTTCCAGCCTCTGCAAATGAACTCCAGACGCATGCGCCCCCTTGTGCATCTGGCTAACGTGGGACCTGGGGAACCGAGCCTCGAACCAGGGTCCATAGGCTTCACAGGCAAGCTCTTAACCGCTAAGCCATCTCTCCAGCCCTGAATCTCTACTTCTGTAACATGCAAATCTTTTTTAAACAAATCGTTTAGAGCTAATAGTAGTTAAAGATTGTTGTGGGGAGGAGATGTCTTCTGTGGCACAGCCATTGGTAAGTAATGAGAAGATCTACAGTGAGATTGAGAGGAAAAAGAGAGCATACCATGGGTTACATATAATCAATATGTATATGTGTATATGTGTGTCTATGAAAAATTCAAAAAACAAATTTAAAATACCTTTGATAGCACCCAGTTCAAAACAGTCTGTTTCAAATTACCAGACTGCTAACCAACTTTTGGAAATCATCAGTGTATTTTACTAACTTCTAGAATCTTTTTCAACTTAGTGTGTATGTCTCATTTTAGCTTATTAATTATGCCCCCAAATAATTGTTAATTTTCAATATTTCAGTGAAGAATTTTAGTTTTCTCTATAAGGCAACATTCAAAGCCTGTGTTTTCAGAAACCTATGTTATATTAATAAATAGAGATGAAGAAGTATGATATTTTATTATTAGCTAACACCTAAGCATTATTCAACTGGGGAACAATAAGTTCATACATTTGCTATGAATTCCAATCTGTAACATACATTACCTTTCTCCACAAGACATCTATTTTGAAGTAAAAAAATAATATAAAATAAAGGAATAAAAGAGGACTATTTTCTTTTATTATAAACAATATTTAATATGTTCAACTATTTTATTTATATATAACAATGTAGAACATAAATTTACCATATTGTACAACATATGCAGAGAAAGTTTATACTAGCAATCCCAACTCTTTCTGGTAGCATATAAAAGAAAATAGTCAATTATAAATTAAAAGATTTGAATTCTAGTGCCTGGAAAGATGGGTAAGTGGTTAAGGTGTTTGCCTGCAAGGCCTAACAACCTGGATTTGAGTCCCTAGGCCCTGGTACACCTCGTTCTTTCTTTCCTTCTTTCTTTCTTTCTTTCCTTCCTCCCTCCCTCCCTCCCTCCCTCCCTCCTTTCTTTCTTTCTTTCTTTCTTTCTTTCTTTCTTTCTTTCTTTCTTTCTTTCTTTCTTCCTTTCTTTCTTTCTTTATTTCTTTCTATCTCTCTCTCTCTCTCTCTCTCTCTCTCTCTCTCTCTCTCTCTCTCTTTCTCTCTTTGCATACAAATAAAGTATTTAGAAAATAAAAAGTACTATGTGAATTCCAATCTCATTTCTGTAACTAATTTGGTAATACAATTTAGACAAGTCTTTGACTTTCTTATGCATAGGGTTCAACTGTTCTGATGCTAGGACACTGACTAATTTGTACTTTGTACCTTACTTGTACCTCACATGCACTGTAGGTCCACCATGTTCAGGAAAGAATGCCATCTTTTAAAAGTCCATGTTAATACTTTTTTTTCACTGGAAAGATAAGCATGTGTTTATACTCAAATCTACACAACTTTGTTTTCTTTGCTAGCATGTATACCTTATGTCACATTTGGTAAACATTAAAGCAGCAGTCATGGTTCTATTTTTTGTCTACATTTCAGCCTTTCTTTTATAAACAATTAAAACAATTAAATTCATTCTCCTTACCCCATTCCATATTATTTCTCAGGTGGCACAGTGCCATAGTGGTCGTGCAGCAATTCAAGGATGGAGGAATGCACCTTTTGCTTTGAGAGTATGTAAATTCCCCTCCAGGGGATCATATCTTTATTCAGGTGTCAGAAGTTGTTTACTTCCTATTAGCTCTCCTCAGCAAATAGGACTATAGCATTGGTTAGATGTTGCGTTATTTTTAGATTTTAAATCTCCTCCTGATGAAGAGAAACAGTAAACATTAAACATTGAAAGTAACTTGAAAATAGTGCTATCCTGGGTAGTCTTGAATTCTAGGCATCATCATACAGTTTTAAATCAACAGTGTCCTTACAGAGCTGGGGACTGAAAGTCATGAAGACAGGAACACCTGAGGGCACTCATCTGGAGCTCATTCTTAAAGGCTAGGGGTCAGATGAGTTCATAGAAAAAAGTGGCACTGGCTGGGAAAGGGAGTCCATGCTTTCCTTAAATTCAGTTCTCCAACTCATTCTGTTATCTCAAATGAAAACAAAAACAAAGAAAGAAACAAAAAAAGAAGTAAGGACTTGTCTGTTTTCTCGTGCTTTACAGTAGTTACATTGAAGGAATCACAAGGTGGTATTTCCGACTCTATCTTCTGAACTAACATTACGTGGCTATACAGAAAAATGCAAATATAAAGGGAGTGAATTTAAAGAACAGTGCTGAAAATAAGTCTAACACATAAAAGTGCTCACCGTAAGACAGGGACTGCTCCAATCTCTGCAGATTTTTACATGTTTGACTTCCACGACAGCTTGTGGGGTCTTTAGTGTTATTTTCTCCTTAAACAAATGAAAGGAAGGAAGATGAGAGACCCAAATAACAGACTGAAGTGTTCAAAAGTAATGAGTTATTAAGCTGCATGCTGCACCTTTACAATTGGTCTATGGAGCTCTTATTCTTTAACTTTAGCCATGTAAAAATCAGGTCTGGTATTTGATACAGTGAGATACTATACAGCAGATCAAGAAAAGCAAGCAGTAAAGACAGAAAAGACACTAAGTTTCACGGTTCTCAAGGATTTATGTGTAAGATAAAAAATGTATTTATACTGATTCAGTTTATAGAAAGTCTATCTCCTTTCAAATGTTTGATGTGTTCTACAATAGACATTCATCCCAAGACTAAATATTTTCTTAAGACACAAGTAAATGTGTGCTAAGATAATTAATTGTTTAACATATAATTTTTGACAAAAATATCTCATATTAAGCCTGGAAAGAGCACAATGTAGTTTGTTGTTCAGTAAATCTAATAGACATTGCATGAGCAACATTCCTGGCAAGCTCAAAATTAGATATCTCTTTCACTTAATGTTTAGCTTGAGTTAAAATTTGACACATTTATTTTCAATTGAATTTATTTGTTTTTCATTGTCCTTCAAGCTGAAGGATTGACTCTCAACTTTTCGTATGTTCAAATAAGAAAAGATTATGAATTTCACATGCCTCTCTGGTTCCCTTATTATCATATTGGTTTAATGCTTTAAATATCTTTTGAACACAGCCCTTCCTTCTTATCCCAAGGTAAATTGCATTTTCTAGGTTGACATTTTTCATAAATGAGTTCAGTTTATTTCTAATTTGTCTTTCTGTATTTTGTTTTCCTTTGAATCAAAAGCTGTTTTCTCCATTATAATCTGATTTTTTTCCAAGATCCAAATGTTATAATTTTTAAACCCCAAACCAACTATTTGTTGTATCTTACATAATTTTCAGCATGGCTTTTGTAAATCTCTCCAGTATCCAGTGCCTTCTAATAAAGTTATACTCAAGGCCCATGACAGTTTCTTTAACATATCAAGTTTTCATTGCTTCCAGGCACTGTGCATAGTGTTACTGGAAATAACCATTCTGAAAATTGCAAGATTCTTATTGATTCTTCCACTACAATCCAACTGTCACCATTTAGGAAGCATTCTTGTTTCTTTAATACTAATTTTGTAATTAATACATATTTTTATTACATACCATAATGAATTTTAATTGTTTTTTTATATACCTGTCTTTCTAGAAACAGGGGTTGAGGATAGGAACTAATATGTTCTGTCATTGTAGTGAAGTTTCTGAATAAATACTCTTAGGAGATTTTAGGACTTTTACTTGATGTTTTTAAGTGTTTTATGGCTTTTGTCTGTTAAATATTTTAGGTCAACATGAAGGCTATGCACTTATGAAGATAGGGATAACTATAATCAATATAATTTCTTATAACTTATAAATATTTTTGTTACTCATCATGACACTGAAAAACTAATATATTTATGTTTTGGCCATCTTATTGGCCAGAATTCTTATTTCCTAATGTGGCTGTGATAATAAGCAAGAAGATTCAAAAGTTGGACTTAGATGATCAAGTTTGTAAATAAACAGTTGGGAATTTACCAAATTATTTTTCTAACAAACTTTGAATCTGATATCTTATTCTTTGATTTCTACTCCCCAGCACCACAGTTGGCATACCATTAGAATGAAATGAGTGTCTAGATAAATTAATGCCAAACAGAAGTGTTACAGCTTACATAAAATTTCATTTGTTCTAGTTAGTTCCAAAATGAATGCTGAATATAATTTATATTCTTATTTACTTCATCTTATAATTTTGATTTTGGATTCAGTAAGTGAAAATCTATTATATGGATTTAATGGCCTGATTCTGTAGAATCTATCAGAAAGGTTTTAATCTTATATAACACAGTAGAATGCACAATCTAGAATACAGGTCTCAAGTGAACTAATAGGTAAACATACTGATTTTTCAATATTTTTTACAAGATTGTTTTCACCTATGATATATCCAGAACTTTTCCACTTACCAAGTCTAAAAATACTTTAAGAACAGAAAATTGCTGATGTTATATGCTTATATCTCTATTTAGACTGATAATTTTAACCATAAACATATATTTGCCTTTCTTCCTGACCTAAATTTCCCTTTATTCCTCTGGATTTTCTATATAATATATCATTGAGTAGTTTACCAGATTAACAAGAATGTAAAACATTTTTTTTCCTTGAAAAAAATATATTTGGCTTTATAGGATCAAATATTGTTTAGTTGGTTGGCAAGGGATAATTCCTTGGACAACCTTCATTGTCATCATTTAGGAGATGGTCAGCATAAGTCATGTATGCATTCTACTTTGTTACAGAAACTCCACATACTGTATGAAGGTATCTATCTCACTGACAGTAGGAGAAAATGACACTGGACTTTGCTACAACTCCAAGATGAAGTACTTTGAAAAAGCTGAACTTAGCAAAAGCAAGGAAATTTCATGCCGTGACATAGAAGACTTTTTACTACCGACTAGGGAACCTGAAATCCTTTGGTATAAGGTATGTACTCTGGATGTTTTAATTGCTTAGGAATAGCATAATGTACAACTTTTTTTTTGGGAGGGGAATATATAAAACTTAAATTGCTATGGCATAGTTCATATCTGTCGTCCTCAAATGCTACAAGTTGTTCTGGTTACTATATGCTATAAAATCATTTGTAATTCTTTATAGTCCATTGTATAAACTACTGTGCTTATATTTATATCATGCTTATATGGACAATTATTTTAAGTCTACATTGTGTTGATAGCTATAGAAACTACATTGAATCCTCATTTCATGGTTCTTCATATTATATATCCTGCAACAGGGACAAAATTCATGCTTGACTTTTTCTGTGACAAAATGGTAGCATAGTTTTTAATGGAATATTCTAAGAGGAAATAATTTTGTCCAAGTTCTATTCTTTTTCTCATGCAAACATGCATATTGTAAAGAAAAATGTGAAAATTGGTAACATTATAAAAGTAAAATGAAACCTATTTGCTTCAAAAGAGAATAACTCAACTCCTTTTCCCTATCACATCATTCAAGGAATCTTGAACTGCCAGGAATGATTATACTTTTAAGCCTAGATATGTCATATATGAATATGTCCTTCCGTTTTGGGATGTACTCAAATGTGGAATATAGATGCTATGAACATTTATGTGGAATATTGTATCCATGTACTTACTTCTATTCTATAATTTTCATTGTCCATTTTGCCAAAAAGTAGGACGTTAAGAAATTTAAATCCACAGCAGCATCAGAATAATAGATAGCTCTTATAAATGTTTGGTCACAAATTCAAAAGCTACTAGAAATAAGACATGAATCCTGAACAATATTAATGGGTTTTAAACAAAATTAGTACACACTCTCTGAATAAAACTTGACTTTGATGTTGTATGGTATTGTTGTATTTAGAAATAATAATACTTGTCCACAGTATCAAAAGGTTTTGAGCTAATTTTATCCTTATTCCATTGATTATATACCTGGTATGAGGATAGGGACCTCTATTTTGTGAAAACCATAAAGCCCTTGAGCTAATAACATTATAATTCCAAACTTAATAAAGATTTCATGGGCTAGAGAGATTGCTTAGTGGTTAAGGCATTTGCCTGAAAAGCCTGACAACCCATGCTCAGCTCTCCAGATCCTATACAACTCAGACACACAAAGATGAGGCAAGCCCAAGGTCACACGTGTGCACTAGATAGTACAAACATCTGGAGTTCATTTGTAGTGGCTCAGGCCCTGGCATGCCAATTATTATTTTTTTTCTCTCTCTCTCTGTTTCTAAAAAAATATAAAATACTAAGAAATAAAAAAGAGATCATGATTTGATATTTTACTGACAATTGTGAAGATAGATATTTATGTAAGGAACTTGCATATAAATGTTGACTGTTATTCAACTGGAGTAAACTGGAATAAACAAATATGAAGAAGTTATGTTTTAATAAACAAAATATTAATGCATTTAAAATAGTGAAATTACATTTATTTTTATAGGAATATTTTCCCACTTTTTATTTAAATATTTTTTGGGGGGTGAGAAAGTTGATGAGTGAGTAAAGGCATTCAGTGACAAAACCCTTTACCAGCATTCAATTTCCAAGCCACATACAATCCTACCACAAAAAGTGGCACAAACACTTGGTGTTCTTATGTTTTGGAAAGAAGTGCTGGAAAGCATGAATACACACACACACACACAAACACACACACACACACACACACACACACACACACGTGTATGTGTATGGATATAAATAAACACATACAGCATATTTAAACAAAAATATATTTTGTATTTTGTTAGTTTCAGTATACTTATATTCATAATATTAACATGTGAAGTATTCACTATTAAAATTTATATAAGGTGTCATCATTTATTTATTAATTCAACTACCAAATCAATATATGTTTTATACAGAGGCTACTCCTGTGAAAAGTTAGTAATAAGACTTAAAAACTCTTTAAATTGAGGTGTATTATTTCAAAGTGTTTGGGAAAAGGAATTAAATTTCTCAAAATAAATCCAAAAATTTTAGTCCTTTTAAAATCTAATTTCTTACTTATACTTCCATGACTGTACATACATATAATCCTATCACTCATGGGGCAGAGGCATGAGGATAAGCTCAAGGCTAGCATTTGTTACATGGTGAGTTCAAGTATGGACTGAGTCACATTTGATGATTTTCATTTTCATTTACTGTACATACTACTAACGTTTTTGTTCTTCATGTAGGAATGTAGGACAAAAACTTGGAGGCCAAGCATTGTATTCAAAAGAGACACCTTGCTTATAAGAGAAGTCAGAGAAGATGACATTGGAAATTATACCTGTGAATTAAAATATGGAGGCTTTGTCGTGAGAAGAACTACAGAGTTAACTGTTACAGGTAATCAAAGTCTTCAATATCTCCTTTGCAAGTAATGAAACTGATTTTTAGAGTCAGTTTTGAGCCTGCATAGCGATAGAAGCTCTCAACAAAATGCTAAGTGGTTTCCTATAGGCAAAATATATTTCTCCTTGTTTTTAAATCATCTTGTGCTGAAACGCATTTGGAAAGGTTAGATAATATGTTTAGGGAATTATACAAATGCTAGCTTTTGAAAGCACTTGAAATAATGAGTTTACAATTTCTGAAAATGATGCTTGTATTTTGTAGTGGCATCGTTCTTGGGAAGATTTTTTTTTTCTGTTTTCTTTTTTTTCTAGATGATGAAATTGAATAAATCAAATCTGCCTCTGTATTTCTGCCTTGTTCCAAATTAGATAAAATCATTTGATCACCTATTCCTTTATTACTCTAGGAGCCTGACTTATTGGATATCAAAATCTGAAAATAACTTAATTTCAAACAAAGTCATTTTGTGAGGTATTTTATACTGGATCATCCCCACATCTTGTTGTTAAGGTGAAAGGCTGTGAGAAAAAGATTCATAAAACTCACTATAAACACATGATAGTCACATGAGCATGGCTAGATCCCCTAACTCTTTAGAATATTTGTTATATTCATGTATAAAACAATCAGGATGAAATTTATATTATTTTGGGGGACTCTAAGGTTCACATGAGGGATAGTAACATCATATATAATTTATAAAATCCAAATATTCAGCATTTAGTTATGTAACAAATTCAATTTAATGCATTATTTTTTTATTATTCCTAGTGATGACCACTAAGGGTGAGGGAGCCGACTTGGAGTAAAATTATCCTTATAAAGAGAGATACTTGGGTTGGAGAAAAGGCTTAGTGGTTAAGGTGATTGCCTGCAAAACCTATGGACTCAGGTTTGATTTACCAGGACCCATGAAAGCCAGAGGCATAAGGTGTTAAACGCTTCTGGAGTTCATTTTCTTGGTCTGGAGGCCCTGGCACACCCATTCTCTTCCTCTCTCTCTGTCAATTCCTCTCAAATAAATAAACAAATAAAATGTTTTAAAAGAAGTGGTTCTCAATGATTTTTCATGGTCACATTTGTGAAACTTTTTAAAATAGCATAAATAGGCATTAACTAATTTATCATAAAGAAATTTCATTTATTAACTGATACATGTAGCATAGGTCTTGTCCTTATAAAAATGCTTTTCTGTAGCTATAGATATGGCTTCGTGGCTAAGGTGTTTGCCAGCAGTGCCAAAGGATCCCGGTTCAACTCTCCAGGAACCACATGATCCAGATAAACAAGGGGGCACATGCATCTGAGGTTTGTCTGTAGTGGCTGGAGGCCCTGGTGCACCAATTCTCTCTCTCTCCCTCCCTCTTCTCCTCTTTTAAATGAATAAAATATATTTAAAAAATGATTTTGTGGGCTGGAGAAATTGCTAGTGGTTTAGCCACTTGCTTACAAAGCCAAAGGACCTCAGTTTGATTACCTAGGACCCACATAAGCCAGATGCACAATGTGGTGCATGCATCTGGAATTCGTTTGCAGTGGCTGGAGGCCCTGGACTGCACATTTTATCTCTCTCTCTCTTCCTCTGCCTTGTTCTTTCTCTCAAATAAATAAATAAAAATTATATTTTTTGAGGTAGGGTCTCACTCTGGCCTGGTTCTCAAGTGCTGGGATTAAAGGCGTACACCACCACGCCCAGCTCTAAAATGTTATTTTTTATCAATCATTTTGTGAAAGTCCTATATTTTGTTCAACAATCAGTTTTATTAGGTCTTCAATTCTAATATAGTTTGACTCAAAACTGTACTTACGTAGGGCTGGGGAGATGGTTCAGGGGTTAAGGCACTTACCTGCAAAGCCTAAAGACCCAGGTTCAATTCCCAAGTACCTGTGCAAAGCCATATGCACAAAGTAGCACATGTATCTGGAGTCATTTGCTATGGCTACAGGCCTGGCATGCCTATTCTTTCCATCTGTCTCTGTCTCTCACTGCTTGTAAACAAACAAATAAATAAATAAACAAATAGTTAAAAAAAACTGTTCTAGCTTGATCAAACTCATTTGATGAATAGCAATTATTCTGAAGGACTTTCTAAGTACATAAGGTGCTCTTTTCTGATACCATTGATAAATATTAGTCATAGCAAATAACTAACACTTGTAATGCATGGTAGACTTCAGTAGTAAACATATTTGGGGTATGCACCTATTATAAATGTTTAGAAACTGCAATCACTTGGTTTGCAGTTTTATCTCATGTAATAGGTCACCTGTATAGAAAATTCAAATCATTACCTTATTACTTTTGCTCATTATATTACTAATAAGCCAGTGAAAATAGGTCTGTCTAGACAAAGAATGCTGATTTTTTTTTTTTCTGTTGACTTGTGATTCTCAAAGTAAACTGGAGTAGCTTTTCAGTACACCAGGTATTGAGTCAAAGAGTTTAAAAATATGAAGGTAAAAGATATTCTGAACAAAAACAGCATGCACTTCTTAGGTGTGACTTTAAAACAGAATACATCACTGGTAATCCCATATTTCTTTTTTCTAAAAATACTAAGATTCAGAAATATATAATGCAATTAGACATTGGACAGTAAATTCTGACAGTTAAAACAACTTTTGGACTATGGGCTAAACTATAGACTTTTGGTAAAACCAAGAATAGAACATTTAATCCTAAATGTTTTGTAAGGTTCTGACCACACTGAGCTTCTATTGTTAATTTAATGTTACTGAAACAAAGCACTACTACTAAAAGCTTACTGTCTTAAAGGGAAACTTCATTGTGGCAGGTGGAAAATGTCAACAATAGTGTGAGCCAAGCTCAGACAAAGGGGAGCTGGTAATAACACCCTTAAGTCTGCACCCAGTAACACATCTACAGCAAGACTCTTCCTCCCAAACTTCCACCATCTGGTGAGCCAGCATTCAGAGACACATCTTCTTTGGTACTTTGAATGTATGTTCCCCCAATAGACTCAGGTGTTTTTAAACTCGATTTTGTAGTTTTTGCCCTTAAAAGGGAGACTCCTGCTATAGGGGTATGTTTTACTGGTGGGAGATCTGTATTCAAGTCTAAGGTGTGCTGAGAAGTGTGAGCTGTGGTGATACTGCTGCAGCATGGTCCTGCTTGCTGGCTTAAGGTGCTGGCTGGTTGGTGTTTGTTTCACTGCTTGGATCTGTGAAAGGGAACCAGCTTCTTATGCCATTCTGAAACCTCCCTTGTATCTGTAAGCTTCAAGTAAATCCCTTCCTCCAATAAACTGTGTCTGTTTGGAAGTTCATCCCAGCAACATGAAGCTGACCATAACAGTTTCATTTGTCCAAAAAGATTTTTCCTTAAAATGAAAACAAACAATTTTTACATCCTGATATGTAGGAATAATTTAGTGATTTATTACCAGTATTAATAAATTAATAACATAAATTAATGGGACAGACTGTGATATTTCTCAGCATGCTTAGATTGTGCATTCCTCATGTCCATCTTCACTTTCCTGGCCCCTTTCCTATGCTCCCTTTCCTGGCCCACAACTTGACTCACTCTTTCTTGCCTGTCCCTAATTTCCTTTCTTCTCCTTTCATAAGGTCATCTTTTTTCCTTCTTTTGAATTTCCATATATGACAAAAACATACAATGCTTGTTGCATCTGGCTGATATCTCTTAATATTATGATCTCTTCTTCAGTACATTTTGCTATACATACTAGGATTCTATTCTCCTTCATATCTAAGTTCTGCTCTGAAATATTTTTCTATTTACATATTGATAAGTACATAGGATGATTCCATAACTGATCTATTGTGAAAATTGTAAAATTAAACATAGATAACATTTTATAGATAGATACCATATAGATAGATACCATTTTATGTGCTGACTTTATTTTCTTTATATATACACCCAGAAGTTACAGACATGGATCACATGTTAGATCTACTTTGTTTAGCTACATCCATATAGATTTCCACATTGGATACATTGCATTACCATGAAGCCTATGTGAGGTTTCTTGTTCCTTAACCCTTGATCTTCACAGGAATTTGTTATTTTCCTGATAACATTAATTCTGACTGGCAGGGAATGGTATCTCATTGCAGTTTTAAGTTGTATTTGCCTGATGAGCATTTTCACATATTTATTGATCATGTATAATTTTAAGTTTGAGAAGTATCTGCTCCAATTATTGGCCCACTTTAAAGTTGGATTATGTGATTTACTCATTCACTGTGAATATTTTAAGTTATTTTATTTTCTGTGTATCAAAGACCTGCTCTTCTGTGGGCTCTCTCTTCATTATGATGAGCATTTCCTTTATTGTGCAGAAACCTTTAAACCTGATCTAATTCCATTTATCAAATCTTGTTTTAATTTTCTGTGCATTTGGAGTCTTGTCCAAGAAATCACTTTTTTGAAATTTTGAAAATGTCTTTTTTTAAAAATATTTTTTATTAATTGTCTTTTGCAAGCAAAGAGAGACAGAGAGATGAAAAGGAAAGAGAGAGAGGGAGAGATAAAGAGAGAGAGAAAGAGAGGGATAATGGGCACTCCAGGGCCTCTAGCCACTGCAAACAAACTCCAGATGCCTGTGCCAGTTTGTGAATCTGGCTTTATGTGGGTATTGGGAAATTGAATTGTGGTCAGTAGGGTTTGCAGGCAAGCACTTTAACCACTGAGAAATCTCTCTGGGTCTGTGAAAATAACTTTAAGCACTCAACCTATGTTTTCCTTAGAAACTTTCAGAGACTCAATTCACCCATTAAACTTTTGATTACATTTAGTTGATTTCTGCACGATTAGAGATAGGATTTGAATTAAATTCTTCTACACATAGATATCTAGGTTTTTCCAGAAATATTTGTTGAATAGGCTATTCTTTCTATGAAGCAGGTTTGTCGTTTTTGTTGTTTTGGGATTTTTGTCAAAAGGCAGCTGGCTGAAAAAATATGAATTTGTTTTTGGGTCCTGTCTTCCATTGGTCTACTTGCCAGTTTTGGATGCCATCAGCATGCTTTTTGTGATACTGCATTTGGTAATATGTGTTCAAGTCAGGTATAGAGATATTTCCAGCTGTTCTCCTTTTGACCAGTTGTTCAGCCGTTCATGTTTGTGTTCTCTTATGAATTTTAACATTGTTTTCTCTAGTGCTCTGAAGAATATGATTGATTTTATGATGGAAAATTCATTGAATTTTATATTATATTGAATAGTATATAATTTTAACTATATTAATAACCATGAACATGACTGTAGAATCTTTGTGCCTTTTCTGTATGCAATTTATTTCTGAAATACTTTATGATTTTCATTGCAAAGATCTTTTTCTAGATGTCTTGCTCTCCCTTCTTCCCTCTTTCCATACTTTCCTTCCATCTGTTTTGGAGGTACTGGGGATTGAACCTAGGGCATTGTGGACTCTATGCAAACACTTTACCACTGAGCAATATATCGTTAACCTTGTTCTTTTTTATTATTTTTTATTTTGAGGCACGTTCTCATGAAATTTATTAAGATGGCTCTGAATTTAATTTCTAGCTAGGCCAGCCTGAAATTTGTGTCAAACATGTTTCACAATTCAGTTTCCAATCTGTGATTACATGTTTACACTAGGCCTGCCTTGCTTGCTGTCACTGTTGTTTCTTGTATTTAAATTTTCACTTCATAACTACTGATTCTTTCTCATAAAATTGAATGTTAGTGTATAGAAAACAAAATGTTCTTATATGCTGATTTTTTCCTCTTACTTTACTGAATGTGTTTATCAGTTATAATAGTGTTTTGGTGAAATCTTAAGTTTTCTTTTTTAATCCTATACATAGAGTGATATTATTTACAAGTAGGATCATTCTACTTCTTCCTTTCCCATTTACATATTTGCTTTCTTTCTCTTGCCTAATTGTTCTGGACAATATTTCCAATTCTCTTTTATAAAAGAGCTGAGAGTGTATACTCCTGTCTTGTTTTTGGTCTTACAAGAAATGCTTTTAGATGTTTTGTTCCTTATTCCGTAAAATATCGTCTGTGAAATTGTCATGTATGATGGTTATTGCTTTAAATTATAATCCCTTTATGCCTATTTTATTCAGAAACTTCATCATACAAGAATGTCCAATTATATCCAATACCTTCTCTAGATCTATTTAGGACTATAATTCTTAATAATTTGTGTATATTGAACCATTTTTGAATCCTTGCACTGAAATCAATATGGTATTAAAATAGTATATTTTAATATGTGGCTGAAATTTATCCACTATTTTATTTTATGGGTTCTAGTACAAGCTGATCTGTAACTCACTCTGTAGCCTAAACTAGCCTTAATCTCATGGCCATTCTCGTACCTCAGTTTTCCAAGTGCTGGGATTAAAGGCATGCACCACCAGGTCTGTCTGGCTAATTCATTCATAGATTAAATATATATATACTTTTACCAGAGATGTTGGCTAAACTAACTAACTAAAATAAGTGAGAGACAATGATAGATAGGGAGAGAGAGAGCAAGAAGAAAAAGAAGAAGGAGAAAAAAAAACCTAAAAAATAAAATTAGAAATGCAAAGAAAGTTTGCAATTCATACCACAGAATTCTAATCAACTACTAGGAGGTATTTAAAAAACAATCAACAATCACCAATAATAAACAACAAGGTTGAATTAGAAAATAAAATTGCCCCATGAGCTGGAGAGATGGCTTAGCAATTAAAATTCTTGACTACGAAGCCTAAGACCCCTTGTTCAAATCTCCAGATTCCATGTATAGCCAGATGCAAAAATGATGAAAGCGAGCAATGTCACACATGCACACAAAGGGGCACACGTGTCTGGAATTTGTTCACAGCAGTAAAAAGGCCCTCTCTCTCTCTGCCTCTTTCTCCCTGTCTCTGTCTTTCTCTCAAAAATGAAATAAAATAGTTATTATTACAAAAAAGAGAAAAGTCCCAAGAAGGCATCAAATGGTTGCACTGCTGAATTTTATCAAACTTTTTAAAAGCTTATGTAATTGTAGTAAATTAGTGGTGGCAAACTACTTTTCAACAGAAATATGAAATACTTAAAATCAAATGAAATATATTTATTTTTTGAGGGAACATTTTATTTTTTTAAATTTTTTAGTTTTTTTTCTCAATTTTTATTAACATTTCCCATGATTATAAAAAATACCCTCCCTTCCCCCCATTTTTCCCTGTGAAATTCCACTCCCCATCATATCCCCTCCCCATCTCAATCAGTCTCTCTTTTATTTTGATGTCATCATATTTTCCTTCTCTTATATTTATTTCTAACTTTAAATGAATACTTGATTTTTATAAGTTTAGATTTATACAAAGGTATAAATGGTAGAAATGCAGTGTACATAGTATCACTACCATCACAGTATCACACAGAATACTTTCACTGTTAATACCAGTTACCTTCATGATTTGGAGACAAAACAACTAACCAACTGCAACTTATTGGAGTATTTTATTTACAGTTTTGAAAGGATATTTCATCATGGCAGAAAAAGTATAACAGGTCTGGGGCTGGAGAGTTTTCCCACTGGTTATGGTGCTTGACTGCAAAGCCTAACAACATATAGCCAGATGCACAAAGTGGTGAATGCATCTGGAGTTCATTTGTAGTGGTTGGAGGTCCTGGAATGTCCCTTCCCTTTCTAACTGTCTTTCTCTCACTTTGCTTTCAAATGAATTAATTAAACTCTTTCAAAGAAAAGTATTATAGGCCTCAGCAGGAAGTTGAGCATCTGATCACCATACAGCAGCAGGTAGGAAAGAAAGAAACTAATTAGCAGTGGAAATGGTCTAGAATATTAAATAGGAGGAGGCCTTTCTCTGGTGACACACCTCCAACATCAAGCCTCCACCTCTCAAAGACTCTGACAGCTGGGGATACAGTATGAGGCATAATCACAATCACATGAGACTAATACTTCACATTCAAACCACCACACTGCAGCTTCAAGAATGACTTTTTCCTTCTCTCTACATGAAACACTGGCCCTCTTTCCTTAGTAATAATTTTAGTGACCTGTCTATAAGCCCTCTCTAATTCCTTTCTTGACTGTGCCCCATCCAAAGCATTCATATCTGTTACAAACTCTGTAATCTCTAGAGTTTTTTTTTTTATTTTGATTTTTAGAGTTGTTTCTGATATGCTAATAAATCCCATGCTACCATTTTTATTTATTTAAGACTTATTTGCCTCTTTGACCCAAGCATTTTCCTATTATTTGAAAAGGAAAGATTCAAAACAAAGCATCATATTTATGTTATAACATCATTTAATTTTGAGGCCTGGATAATAAACTGGACCACTAATGACAGCGTGGATTTTAAAAACATCTGTCATGAACATTTCTCCAAATGGAATGTGAGAGTCAGTCAGAATATTTAGAAGGTTAAAAAAAAAAAAAAGGCTGGAGAGATAGCTCAACATTTGACTGCTCAAGTTCAGTCTCCAGGGCCCACATAAACAGCTGGATATGATCGTGTCCTTATTTGTAGCCCTAGTCCCATAGGGTAAAAGAAGCCCAAAAATCAACCACAGGAGCTCCAGCCATTGTAGTTGAGCACACCCTGCTATAGGTGAGTGCACAGGGCACCACATGGGCACTTACACCTGCATTCACCACAGTGTGTGTGTGTGTGTGTGTGTGTGTGTGAGAGAGAGAGAGAGAGAGAGAGAGAGAGAGAGAGAGAGAGAGAGAGAGAGAGAGAGAGAGAGAGGAAGGGAGAGAGAGATTGAGGGGGGAGAGGGAAGGAAATTTTACTTTAAAAAAGCAAAATCAATGAAGCACTCCTACATCAGTGTCAGTTTTTGAAACTGGTATAACATTTTTAACGCAGTTAATGTAGCAATATGCTTAAACTAGTTTCCAATCAAACATGGCTAACTTTTCTCTCAAAAGGAGTATTTTCAGTCTCTTTTTTATGGATTAGAAAGCTGAGGCAAGAAAGGTTAAGTGGTTTATCAAGGTCACAAACCATCATGGTGACAAATTTAGGAATACAATTAATTCTTTGAACTTCAATTTATAATTTACTCCCTGGACAATTAATAGTAAGACATAGAAGTTTTCATATTAGCTCTGCCTGATCACAATGAAAGATTTATCCTTTAAGTTCAACTGAAACACATTGTACTGAGACCTTTAATTCTTCTGTCACTGATGTAATTAAATACTGTATTTCTAATCTTGCCTGGGGGTAGAGTGATTTATTTTTCTCTATTTCTTTTAAAGTGTTATATTTTATCATCCCCTTTGAAAAAAAATATTTTTGTTGAATCACTTCACTGTTTAAAGTGTACTGTTCTAACTTCAAACCATCAAGAATAGATTAATAGAAAATAGGTTACATGTAGGTGGCATGGTGGCAAATGCCTTTAATCCCAGCCCTGCACTAGGGAGGTAGAGGTAGGAGGATCGCTGTGAGTTCATGGCCACCCTGAGACTATGTAGTGCATTCCAGCTTAGTCTGGGCTAGATTAAGACCCTACCTCAAAGAAAATAGAGATACATATATTTTAAATTATATTTTGCATGTTTGCTGACATGCTGGGATTAATCAACATGAACACCAGCATGTACAATGGTATTTTTTTTTTCACTATATTTTGAGAGAGAGAGAGAATGGCTGCACCAGACACTAAGTCGATTTCCAGATTGTTGCACCACCTTGTGCATCTGGCTTATGTGGGGCTTTGAGAATCAAACCTATTCCTTAGGTTTCCTAGGAAAGCACCTTAACCACTAACCATCTCTTCAGCCTGTAGAGTTTTTGATAAAACAAAAAGTAAAACATATTGCTACTATTTATAAGTCAAGGGTGTCACATTTTGGGACTCAAAAATCACTTATAGTGGGCTGGAGAGATGGCTTAGCGGTTAAGCACTTGCCTGTGAAGCCCAAGAACCCCAGTTCGAGGCTTGATTCCCCAGGATCCATGTTAGCCAGATGCATAAGGGCACACACGCATCTGGAGTTCGTTTGCAGTGCCTGGAGACCCTGGTGTTCCCATTCTCTCTCTCTCTCTCTCTCTCTCTCTCTCTCTCTCTCTCTCTCTCTCTCTCTCTCTCTCTCAAATAAATAAATAAAAATAAGCAAAAACAAATCACTTATAGCCAGCATGCAAGATCCCTATGATGCCAGAACTCAAAAGGATAAGTTAGGAGCATCTCATGATAAAGGAAAGCCTGGGCCAAATAGCAGCATTCTTTATGGAAAAAAAAAGTTTAAGAAAAGATCATTTTAATCATAAATGTATAAATTTTTATCATGAAATTTGAGTTTAGTCGATTTGGTCATCTAACCATATCATACTTTAATTCCTAAAGCATTAGAACCATTCTCCATTTTTGGGACCATAAGACAGGTATTGTGAAAACTAATTTATAAGCATTGCCATCTATAAGCACCAAGGTAAAAGCTCTAAGTATATTTCTGACATGTATTTATAATTTTAAATGTAATAATCATTATTGTTTTAAATGAGTTTTCATCATTTTATATTTATATTCTATACTATTTTTATTCTCTTATGCTTATGCTACCAAGTGCAGTTATAAAAGAGCTTTTCAATAAATATTCTTTGTAAAAAATGATCGGTATGCTCAGAGAAATACGAGACATGTAGAACTATGTGTTATCCAATATAGTAGCTAGCAACCACATACGCCTACTAAGAGCTAAACTTTGATGATATTGAATTGAAATGATCTACTTAATATAACATAGATGATGAATTTCAAAGACTTTCTACTACAAAAATAAATCAAAGTATCTATTTGAGTTTTAATACTTTGATTAAATATGGAAATCATATTTCATTTTTTATTTCATAAAAATATGGTGAAAATGTAACCACAAGAATACTTGAAATGTACTATGTGGCTCACCTAATATTTCTACTGAACAGCGATTCTTTAGAAAGTGAAAAGGGATTTGTAGTTAAGGCTCTTGCTTGCAAAGTCTAATTGCCCTGGTTTTCTTCCTCAGTGCCCATGTAAAGCCAGATGCACAAAGTGGTACATGCATCAGGAGTACATTTGCTGGAGGAACTGCTGCACTCATTCTCTCTCTCTTATCTTTTCTCTTTCTCATCTCTCCATGAAAATAAGTGAAATATATATATATATATTTTATATATATATAAAATTATTTTTTACACAAAAAGTAAAGTTAAATCTCAATCTTGGGCAATGTAAGGAAAATCCACAAGGCCAAATGTCACAGGTATAGTTAGCTTCATGAATCAAATATTCTTGACCTAAAAAATATTGACCAAGTGACAATTCATTATATCCTGTGTTAGTGTTGTAATTACAAGTGTTCACAGTGCTATGGGAAAGAGTGAATTTAGTGCTCCATTGTATACAAGAAGACAATAAAGGACATAAAATGTAAGTGACTTCTCTCATGATTTGGTATGATCTGTGAATTTTTACTATGCATGGTTTCAATTAATGTAATGTTAATACAGGTTGAGTTTCCCTTACATGAAATCTGTAATGTTCCAAACTTCAGAGTTTTTAAACAGAATAATGAAGTATATTTTTATATTTTTTTAAACATAGTGGATAAATATAACAATTCAGAACAGAAAAACATCATTTATATTTCCCAGAAACTTTGTGCACATAGCCAAAAAAATTTATATAATATTAGCAGTATAATTGCATTTTAATTATTATCCATTATATGAGATCAAGTGGAGAAAATTTCACCTGTGAAATCATGTTAGCACTTAAAAAGTTTTGAATTTATAAATATTTTGGAATTTTGAACTAGTTTAAGCTATAATTAAATTATTAATGCATCTTTTTAAATTTCACAGATTAATGATTATTGATTATAAAATAGAAGTTTACATATATGCAGGTCTCTCAGTCTATCTTACTTTTCACTAGTTTATAAGTGAAGCACAGTATCTGTAACTGGGATAAACAATGAATATATGGATCTCTATTTTTTTATTTTTTATTAATTAGTTTTGAATTCAGCAAATACAGTCAGTTTGGTACCATTATTAGGCTCATCTGTGACCTAACCCTCCACCTGGCCCCTCCTTATTGAGGTATATGGTCATGCATTGTGGAGTTAGCCCACAGTTATGGGTAGGATGAATGTCTCTGCATATCATGACCCAACATGTGGCTCTGACATTCTTTCCACCCCCTCTTCTGCAAAATTTCCTTGAGCCATGTTGGGTTCACTTTTGGTCTGCTTCAGTGATGAGGTGTTGTGGGCCTCTGGGTCTCTGGATCTCTGATTTGGTAGAAGTTGATTTTTCTCTGTGTCAATCTCCTTCACCCTTGTGCTTGTACCCAGGTCAACAGGAAAACAGCACCCTTCCTTGTTTAGCCAATTTTTTCTTAGTTTCAGCCAGGGCCCTTTTGAAGTATGATGGGGTGGCTCTCTCTTTAAGATCTACATCTATCTGAGAAAGAGAAGCAGATTCTCCAACAGAGAGTAAGTTAGCACTAGGACAAATGAGATAACCCTTACTTATTTTTATAGAGATTTTAATAGGTATAGGCCCTCTTGTAGCCCACAATTGGTGGTAGCTTGATAACTGAGAGCAGACTTATGTTTGGATATGGTTCTGACTTGCTTCCCAGCTCCAGCTATGGGTCCCGTACCACTGAGGGGAACAGTTAGCCAAATCAAGAGCAGTTGGTTCCCCACCATGGCTGTGTGCCACTATTGCACTTGTGTGGGCATCACAACAGGTTATTTGTTGCTAAGTAAGTTAGACCATGAGTTGCTTGGACAGATATTGGTCATTTCCCCCAGTCGCCCATGTATCACACGGCACTAGATGTGCTGACTGTCTGGGGACTGACTCTCTTCCAGCTTCCAGCCATGCCATTCCATTTTACATGTCAACTGCATATGGTGTCTTCAACAGTAGAGGCTTACCACTGACCTTTGGTGGGTCATCAAGTACTCTGACAGAATTCTGTTGGTCTTTTAGGAAATCTTGTAGGTCTCTCTGATCAAAAGCTCATTGTGGATGATAGCCACATGCTGGTACTGGGAGTTACAGGTCAGTGCCCACTAAGAAAAGAAAGAAAAAGATAATTAATATACAAGAGTTAGAAAGAAGAGAGAGAGAGAGAGGCTGTAGAAGATTAAGGTTAGTCTTCATCATACCCTCTCCAGTGTCTTGTGGTTCAGGCGTTCCCTCTAAGGGCCTGGTGAAGATTCAGCCATTTGGTCTGCCTTTTAGGAAGTACAGTTTTATGGTACCATTGCCATTTGGGTCTAGATTTGTGTTTCCCACCCCTCTGTTACCCTGCTCTCCCTCCCCACCTATTGTCTAGTTCATGAGATGCTTACTAGGAATGTAAGTCATCTTGGGTAGATTCAGGTTAGGTGCTATAAATGAGTAAGACTAGATTTTTTTATGGAGACTCCTGAAAAAAACTGACTATAGAGATACCAACAGACCCAGTTATTCCCTTACTGGGCATCTACCCAAAAAATTTCAAACCACAGGCCAGAGAGATTTGCGCAACCATGTTTGTAGCAACTCAATTTGTAATAGCTAAGAGCTGGAATCAACCCAGATGTCCATATCTAGAAGAATGGATAACTAAGATGGGGTATATCTATATAATGGAATTCTATACAGCAGTAAGAAAAAAATGACACAATGAAATTTGATGAAAAGTGGTTGAACCTGGATTTCTATTTTTCATCAGATAACATATACATGTATATTTTACAGCCTTTCTTGTACCAAATTTTACTCCTAATAGCCCAGGGTAAGTAATTCTAGATTTTTTTTCTTATAGTTTTATTTACTACTTAATAAATCCAGTTCAATTTTGTGATTTGTATTTCAAAAACCTATTTGTGTTATGATTACAATAAGCAGAGATGTCTAGAATAATCCAATTTGGAGATTGAAATTACAATGGAGTTAAGAAAGGTTTTGAAGTCTGGAAGTAAAGAATTGTTTTGTTAACTTTTTATTGGCATGATCATAGTCCTCTTACATTACTCTTCTTCCCCCACCTCAGATAAGAATCTCTTCTTTCCAACTAATTCCTTTTCTACTTTTGACATTTTTATGTATGTATACAATATATTTAGATTGCAGTTGCCTCACCTATTTCTGTCTTTCCCTATCCCAATACTCCTTTCTCTGTCCACTTCCTCCAACAAGTTCCTCTATTATTTTCTAATTGATTAGCAGTTGTATCACATGACACTATAGTGCTGGTCATATTCCCATCAAGTTACACTCACATCCTCTCTCCATTGTGTTCCCTCCTTAGTTATTGGTATTCCCCATGAGGGCATGAAATATACCAGTCAATTTCTGTTGAGGGTGGGTAATGTCACAGACTATAGCTTCCCACCCTATGACTATTATAATCATTCTGCACCCTCTTCCACAATGTTACCTGATATTTGGATGATATGCGTATTTTTTAATGAATTCATATTTTCAACTAAAAACAGATGAAGAAAATATTTGTGAAAGTCGTCATGCAAATACATTTAATATTTCTGAATTATATACTTAAATAATTTCAATGGACAAAGTTATATCATGTACATTTCATCTTAGTAAGCCCTTTAGAAAATAAGTATCTGTACTCTTTAAAAAATATTTATGAGAGGGAGGGAGAGAGAATATGAAAATGGGCATGCCAGGTCTCCTTGCTGCTACAAAGGAACTCAAGAAACATGTGCCATTTTGTGCATCTCGCTTTTTATGTGTACTATGGAACTGAACCTGGGTTGGCAGGCTTTATATACACCATTAACCACTGAGGCATCTCCCCAGCCCCATATATGTTCTTAATATTGTCTTCTTTACTTACCATACCAAACTGCTTAATGCCCCTCTTCTCTACACTTATGGTTGGCTTTCTAATTTTATAAGCAATGATTATTTTTTCTATAAAACTTTGAAGTTCATTCTGTTATGTCAGCAATTTATATTAACTATTCTTAATTTTTCATATTAGCTAAATGGATTGAGTACTCCACATTGCACTTATTTTATTTTATTTTATTTTTAATTTTTACTAGCATTTCCCATGATTATAAAAAAAAAACATGGTAATTCCCTCCCTCCCCCCACACTTTCCCCTTTGAAATTCCATTCTCCATCATATTACCTCCCCATCACAATCATTGTATTTACATATATACAATATCAACCTATTAAGTACCCTCCTCCCTTCCTTTCTTTTCCCTTTATGTCCCCTTTTTTCTAAAATTTAATTTATTAGTTTTCTTTTCAGCAAATACAGGCAGTTTAGTACCATTGTTTAGGCTCATCTGTGATCTACCCCTCCCATTAGACCCTCCTTGTTGATGTAAATGGGTCGTGCATTGTGGAGTTAGCCCACAGTTATTGGTATGCACTTATTTTAATACAAACATTATGAGGTGGAATGTTTTGCAAGTCACTCTAACGGTAAATCTTGCCCAATTATATCTGTTACCTCAGGCTCATTAAAGATTGAAAATTCTCTCTAGGATAAAACATTGCTGGTGAGAATAGGTGACTATGCATCAAAAAAAAAAAAAAAACTGAAGTAGGAAAAGAATAATAGAATTAAAATCTCAAACGAAAATAGCAAAGTCGCCGGGCGTGGTGGCGCACGCCTTTAATCCCAGCACTTGGGAGGCAGAGGTAGGAGGATCGCTGTGAGTTCAAGGCCACCCTGAGACTCCATAGTGAAATTCCAGGTCAGCCTGGGCTAGAGTGAGACCCTACCTCGAAAAACCAAAAAAAAAAAAAAAAAAAAAAATATAGCAAAGTACTACAACATATTTATGGCAATTAAGTTTCTGAGTATCGTGAATGAAGATGACATGCCTCTGGAATTTGTTTGCAGTGGCTGGAAGCCCTGGCGCATCCTTTCTCTCCTTCTCTCTGCCTGTTTCTCTCTCTGTCACTCTCAAATAAATAAGAATAAACAAAAAAAAAAAACTAAAACTGGGATATACTTTATCACATTAAGGATGAAAGAAAACATGGAAACTTGGCAACTTGTTTATTTTGTTAAGGTTCAACATGATTAAATTTTGTAAGGGGAATTATGGCTTATAGATGTGATCAATATGTCACATTTTATATGTAATCTTAGATGAGTTGTTTCTCAAAATGTAACCTGAAAACAGAGTAATTCTAATTGAATATTATTTTCAAGACATTAGTGAAATTATTAAAGATATAACTTTTCAGTATACTAAAATTTCTAAGGATTAAAGTATAAATACATGAAAAATAACCATCAATATAAAACACATATTAAATATGCATAGAGACTAGGTAGTAAGGTATGTATTACTTACTATTACTTAGTAGTTGATTGCTAAAATATGATAAAAAACTAAAGGCTAAGTCCAAATATAACAAAGTAGTTTAGATGACGTTTTCTCTTTAGATATAATAATCAGATCATTTTATTGTCATCTAATTTCTTCTTGAGTCCAATAAAATCACTTAGTGTTGACTTGTGTATTATTTACTTTCCTCATTATTACTTCCAATTCCTGACAAGAAGCAGTGTAAGGAAGGAAGAGTGTATTTTGAAAGAAATACAGTTCATATGGTAGGGAAGCTATGGGGTTAGCAGCATAAGAAGGTGACTGGTCATATAAAGCAGAAACAAGGAATGCTGACGCTCAACTTCTTGTTATTCATTCTGGGCCTCCAGCACATGGAATAGTGCAACCTCCAATGAACCCACCTCAGCCTAATCTAGAAATTTGTATCAGGGTTGTGAGCAAAGATTTGTCTCCTAGATGATTCAGGATCCAAACAAAATGACAATTAAAATAAATTTTACATGGGCTGGCAAGATGGGTCAGTGATTAAGTTACTTGCCTTTAAACTATAATGTCCCTGGTTCAAATTTCCAGTGCCCATGTAAAGCTGGATGCACAAAGTGGTGCATGCCTCTGTGCCTCTGGAATTAGTTTGCAGCAGGTGGTGGCCCTGGTGCACCCATTCTGTCCCTCTCCTGTCTCTTTCTCTCATTTTTTCCTTGCCATTTGTTGTTTTCCCTTGAACACCATCAATGTGACAACATTTAGTGGGAGCTGTAAGTTTATATTAACCTGCATATCATATAACAGCTAATTGTTTAAATGAGTTTATCCTTTAGTTATAAAATTGGTATTTGTTTTTTTTTTTTTAATGGAGTTAACAAGCATAGCTACTTTCTTGACTGATGTTATTATAGGTATTGAAATAAATCTGTGAAGTGAAACTTTGCCCCAAGAAGATAGAATATCCCTGTTATTGATGACATATGAGGAGGTGAAACGGAGTTGAGAAATGTAATAGTTTTAAGATACACTTTAGCAGTTGAGTCAACAATCAGTTAAGATATGAGGTAAACAGGTCAAATGTATCTTCCATAGAAGTAGGAAGTGTTTTCTTTAGTTTTTTTTTTTTTTCCAATAATTTTAGTGATGTGAAAAAAGATTCCTGTTTCTGTAATATGGCTATTACTAGGTAGCACCTCTTCAGGTAGAAATGATATTACCCATTTCCCTTATTTCTAGGTCGACCCATATGACTAGTTTTCCTCAATGAATGTGAAAAAGAAAGAAATGGTTTATGATTCACTGTATTAAAATAAAAAAAATTATGTTATCCCTCGTCCTTATTCCTCCTTCAACTGATGATTCCAGAGAATGACAAGACCCTAACAATTAGAAGGAACCTCATTTGTATGAAGGGAAGCTGGTCATTGACTTGGAAGGCTCATCCATGAATTCCTACACAAAAAAACAAGCATATTTGCTGTTTGATTATACCACTGGGGTCATGACTTTTACTTTTTAGGCAGCCCATGTTACTCTAAGTCCACACTTAAACAGGTCTTACCAATAGTAGTCGTAGAAGGAAATGGTCACTTTATCAAGGGCATAAAACTGAAATTTCTCTAGCTGCACAGCTACTACCTTCCTGCCCAGCTACATCTTTTTTTTTTTTCCTATACACTCTCATTCATATAATTTCTTCATGTCCCATGTTTACCCGGTTTTTACAAGACAGTGCTAAAATGTATTTCATCTAGTCAGCCTTGAGGGATTGGCATAGCTTTGGACAAAATCTTGCATAGGAATCAGTTTTGTTTTTCAAACTTTGATTCCTATACAATTACTTTGCTATTTCAGTGCATTTCCACTCTTCCCCATTGTCCTCTAAATTATTTGAGTAAAAGCTTTGCCTTACTTGTTTTAATTTTATTAGTCAGTATATTTTGCATTATTTAGCATATATTAGAAATGTGATTAATAAGCACTTTTGTAGTGTTAAGTGCACAAAAGCTTCATAGGCATGTATTTTGTGAAGGCATTCTATTGTAAATAATTCAGTTAAACACTTTTAGTCTTACTCATAAATTTGCATAAATAATTAATTAAATTAATTAAATTACTTAAATGTAACTCCTTTATTTGATAGTGTTTGTAGATTCATTATTTAAAAATTAACATGTATCATTCCCAATGAGTTATAACAACTGCTTTGTTTTTTACAATAATTCTGATTATTTGATTTTCATTTAAAGTTGGCACAAGCTATATTCCTTTAATAAGGTCAACTGAAATATTTTTATAGCATATATACTTTTGTCATTCATTTATCAATAACAACAAAATATTTTAATTGTTAAAGTGTCAGTATACCTATAATGTGAAAAAATAATCTTGGAGTATGCTAATAGAACACAGTAGAGAAAATAAGAAACCATTATAAAACTAAGGGAAATTTAGAAGAGGTGTGTATAAAGGCATCAGTGAGAACACTTGAGATTGTCCTTAAGGTATCCTTCCATTTATCCTGTAATTTTTTTTTAATTTTTATTTATTTATTTATTTGAGAATGACAGACTCAGAGAGAAAGACAGATAGAGGGAGAGAGAGAATGGGCGCGCCAGGGCTTCCAGCCACTGCAAACGAACTCCAGACGCGTGCACCCCCTTGTGCATCTGGCTAACGTGGGACCTGGGGAACTGAGCCTCAAACCGGGGTCCTTAGGCTTCACAGGCCAGCGCTTAACTGCTAAGCCATCTCTCCAGTCCTTATCCTGTAATTTTGAAAATAATTCAACTGACAGCAAATGAAAAATATAAATGGAGAAATGATCATGACACAATTTTATTACAGTGCCTCACATTACTAATAGGATTTCGTCTTCTCGATCAAATATCAGAACCCTGACACATTATTAATGTAGAGTTCTATGATTCTCCCAGGGATAAAATATATATATATTAATAGCATACATATAATTTTGGTTTGTTATGTTATTTTAAACGTTTTCCACTTCTAGTCCTTTGTCCTTCTTTTTCACCTTTTCCCCTACCATAACCTTCTTTTTCATACTTTCATACTACTAGACCCCCTCCCCTTTCTCACAACCTTTTGTTCCACTCCCCTGTTCTTCTTAGTATTCTAATGCAAAAGATTTTTTTTAAATCAACGCTATTCTGATTATAGGAATCATATAAAATAGAGATCTTTGGTGTGTGTGTATGTTGGTATGTTTGGGCACATGTATATGAGTATGGATGTGCATGAGGAACACGAGTTTGATATCAGGTGACTTATCATCCTACACTTTATTTATTGAAACAGTGTCATTCACAGAAACCAGAACCAGCCCATCTTTTTTTTTTTTAACCTAGTCTACCTAGCCAGCATGTCCCAGGGATCTATCATAGCCTCCACTTCACTGAGAGCACAGAAGAATGTCACCATGCCCAACATTTATGTGGGTAATAGTGATCTGAACTCAAGTCTTCAAGTTAATACTGCAAATATTTTACCAATTGTGCCATATCCCTATCACCTAAAATCGTAAATTCTTCATAGTTTTGTGAAGAACAACCAGCTATTACTTGAAGATAATAAATACACATTTACATTTTCATGAAATGTTTATTAGATACACAAGTTCAATATAAACTACATTCCCACTCCAATAGTATCATGGGGATATTAATCTTTCAAAGTGAATATTGTTAATCAATATAAAACTGTGAAGATAGTTCTTGAAGCACTCTGTACAATACCTGACCCATGATAGACTCTAAAATGCTTGTTTGATCCCTCAGGTACAAAAAAATGCAAAACAAAAAGAAATAATAGATTAGCCACACATCTGTTCTGGGGTCAAGGTTTTATTTGACACTAGATTAATTTGTCCCAGTCTAGTTCCATCACTGTGATTTAAGCTGTGGTAAAATTATACTTAAAAATATTGCATAAAAGATAATATGATCTACTTAATATTCCCATTCAGTTTAAGCTATAAGGACTATGAGGTGTTACATTGTATGAGCATTTCATTGCCATGAATAAAAAATGTGATATTTCTTGGCTGGAGAGAAGCCTTAGCAGTTGAGACACTTGGCTGAGAAGGCTAAGGACCCATGTTTGATTCCCTAGAACCCACATAAGCCTGATGCACATAGTGGCACATGAGGGTGGAGTTTCCATTGGATAGAGGTCATGATGTTCTCATTCTCTCTCTCTCTCTCTCTCTCTCTCTCTCTCTCTCTCTCTCTCTCTCTCTCTCTCTCACACACACACACACACACACACACACACAAATAAATAAAATAACATAAAATAGAAATAGAAATATTTTAAAAAGTTTGATACTTCTATCCAGGGATGGTGGTATGTACCTTTAATCACAGCATTCTGGAGGCAGAAATAGGGATATCACCATGAGTTCAAAGACAGCCTGGGACTGCAAAGTGAGTTCTAGGTCAGCTTGGGCTAGAGTGAGACCCTATCTCAATTTTTTTTTTAAAGTGGTACTTCTGAGGATGATTGATAACATTTATTCAATATTTACTATGTGCATCACTCTAAGCACTTTCCATATACTATCCTATTTATAGTGGTTCATGGAGGGCATACCTTAAAATATTCTATTTATTTATTTATTTTAAATTTTTTGTTCATTTTTATTTATTTATTTGAGAGCGACAGACAGAGAGAGAAAGAGGCAGATAGAGAGAGAGAGAATGGGCACATCAGGGCCTCCAGCCATTGCAAAGGAACTCCAAATGCGTTTGTCCCCTTGTGCATCTGGCTAACATAGGTCCTGGGGAGTCGAGCCTCAAACCGGGGTCCTTTGGCTTCCCAGGCAAGCGCTTAACTGCTAAGCCATCTCTCCAGCCCCATTAAAATGTTCTGTGTATTGACTATATTTTGACATGTACTTCTATTCAATAGATTCTTTATATAAAGTAAGTCATTTTTTATCCTTTTATGACCAAGTTCTTATTTGAATACACTGCATAGCACTGTAAAAAGTAGAATATGAATGAATCAAAGACCTCCTGGGGCAGATCTCACCTAGCAAAAGAGATAGATTATGAACAAAATAATATGCAAAATGAGAAAATAAGATATATAAGAGATATAGTCACAAAGGATGATGGGAATTCTGAAATGGTCATGGATATTTCCCATAGGAATGGATTTAAAGTTGTTTTAGTAGGAGAGTATGAATTTGAACTAGGGATGCCAAATTTTGAGTATAAAGTCTAGATTTAGTTAGTAAAGTTTACCTAAGTGAATTATTGCAAATATGGGTAGAGTACTGCAGTTTGGGCTTCATTCAGACAGTGATATTTAGAAACCTCTAGAATTTGGTAAGAAACTATGGAACTGGATCAGTGATTGTAATTAAAAATGCTTGCTTGAGAAAGCCTGCCCACAAGGCTTAACTTGTCATCTAGCCAACTATATAAACCAGAGGGCATTTGTTTGCAGCATCAAGAAAATCTTATGCCTTACCACCACATACACAATACATGAATAAAGAATAAACAAACTAATGAAAGAATTAGTCAAACATGTTTTTCTTCTTCCTTTATAGACACATGTAAACAAAGCTAGAATATCTATTGTCTGGGCATTATCAGTAGTGGAAAGATGAGTAAAGAGTAAATTTACAGTGAAGCCATTTGAGTTTCTGGACATCCCATCAAAAAGAGGCAGCATACTGAGTTAATGTGGGGTGGTTCAAAGAAAAGGGGCTTGGGAAAAGAGAATTAGTTTGTTGGGTAGTTAATGAGTCAATTTGTTAGGAAGGAAGGTAGGAGTTAGGTAATTTTTAAATTTATTTAATTAATTATTTTTAGTACTTGGAATTAAAATGACTCATGAATGCTAGGCAAGCTATGTACCACTGATCTATATCCTTAGCCCTCTTTCAGTTTTTATTTTGAGACAAGTTCTCTGTAAGTTGAAAGAGTGGCCATGAACTTGTTATCCTCTTGTCTCAGCCTCCAAAGTAACTGGGGTTACAGACTTGTGCTACCACGCTAAAGGAAGTGTCTTTTGTAGACACGAAAGAAGCCAACTGTACTGTCCCAATTGATCAAAGGAGACAAAATATTTCCATTAAGTTATGAGTCAAAAACTTGGAAATCCAAGCATCTGTGTCACGACCTGGCACAGGCAAAGAAAGCTGAATATACCTGTCTTATCTACATCACCAGAAACATAGTGGCTCTATTCTAACAATCAGTTCCCCAAACACAAAATTCTCCATCATTTTCCATGATCGGAGGTATTGGATAAAGTTGATCATTATCTGTGCTGTGGGAGAAGACAAAAGTAATAAATTTTAATGAATTGGATGTTCATAGGAAGTACTACAGTTAGCTGGCATGTGGTGCTATAAAGAATAACAAAAGGAAACCTGGTGTGGTAGCATATCTTTAATGCCAGTTCTTCAGAGACTAAAGTCAGAGTGCATACTGAATTCCAGGTCAACCTAGGCTAGAGAAAGACCTTAGCATGAGAGACAAAAAAAAAAAAAAAAATACAAAGATAAATGATGATAGTAACCTTTTTTGACTACCATGTACTTTCCTAAGCTTGTTACATCTATCAACTCATTTAAAACACTTTGGACTGTAATTTATAAAACCAATAATTTCCAATAGATCATTTTGCTCCTTTTGCATTTCAAATTTCACCTTTTCTAAAAGAGGATGGAATAAAACTGATTGTGTGTGTGAGAGGGAGAGAGAGAGAGAAAGAGGCAGAGAGAGAGAGAGAGAGACAGACAGAGAGGTCATACAACACCAATTTGATATCTTCCACAAATGGAGTTTAACAAATACACATGAGGAAAGTGACAGGAAACAGAAGATGCAGAAAGCCAAAAAAAAAAAGAAAAGAAAAGAAAAAATTGTGCATGTGCTGGTGCTGTATTAGGGACAGTAGAAGCTAATTGAGAATGACCAAACAGTGACTTATAGCCAGAGAGGTTCTTGAGAGGGGGAAGGGAAAATAATTTTTAAAAAGTCTTAGCCAGGAGCGATCTGGTTTTATTTCTGTTTAAAAAGAAAAGTGGGGTGAGATGAAGATGATGATATATCTTAACGAGTTTTTTTATATTGAGACTCTGGCTTCAGGGCTTCATTTGGACAATGTCCAGCTGGGGGAGGGATAGATAATAACTGCTATATTAGCATTCTAGAACATCATTGAACTGCTCTGCAGACATTTGAGTATTACAGGTTAATGCTCTATATTATTCAGGGCTCTCTAGAGGAAAAAAAAACTTATAGAATGAGTATGAATTATAAAGGGGATTTATTATATCAGTTTACCAGATCACAGCTGATTAGTTCAATAATACTTGTCTGCAGGACTAAGCACTGAGGAACTTAGAAGCTGCTCAGTCAAAATGGTAGATGCCTCAGGAGTACCTAGTTAGCAATGATGATCTGGTGGGTTCCTGGAGATAAAACTCAGTTCCAATATTCACAAAATATAGCTGAAACAGGGCCCAAGGGCCTTGAGACAGGTTAGACCTTAAAGTTACTACCAGTGACCTCACTGAGGAGGTGCTTCAGTGGAAGGGGGCAGAAAAAGAGAACATAAGAGTACAACCCAATGGGATATGATCATAAGGCAAAATGTTCATGAACTAGAGTTCTCAATTAAATATATATATATATATATATTCCAGCCCTGTAAGTAGTTTTTAATGATTATGAAAAAAAATCCATATTTTATATTATTTACCGAATTAGGTTGCATTTAGAGTCAAGACTTTGATATGACTGGTTTTTGGTTAATGACTACTCAACTCTTTTGGAAATTAAATATATATATATATATATTTTAAAAATTACATAATCTGGGCTGGAGAGATGGCTTAGCAGTTAAGCGCTTGCCTGTGAAGCCTAAGGACCCCGGTTCGAGGCTCGGTTCCCCAGGTCCCACTTTAGCCAGATGCACAAGGGGGCACACGCGTCTGGAGTTTGTTTGCAGAGGCTGGAAGCCCTGGCGCTCCCATTCTCTCTCTCCCTCTATCTGTCTTTCTCTCTGTGTCTGTGGCTCTCAAATAAATAAATAAATAATTTTTTTTAAAGAAATTACATAATCTGGGCTGGAGAGATTGCTCATCAGTTAGGGCTTTTGCCTGCAAAGCCTAATGACCAAGGTTTGGTTCTCTAGTACCCATCAGCCAGATGCACAATGTGGCACATACATCTGGAGTTTGCTTGTAGCAGCTAGAGGGCATGGAATGCCCATTTTCTACTCTCTCTCTCTCTCTATCTCTCTCTCTGTCTCTCTTTCTGCCTCTGTCTCTACTTGAAAATAAAAATTTTCAAAATGCATGTTTCATTATCCTCTTTTGACCCTCATCCCCCATTTGACTTCACTGAAGCCTCACTAAGAAAACTTCAACTATTCCTTATTCTATTTTGATGGCTCTCTCTTTTATTTTTTTTTAACCCTACTAAACCATCTGAGACAGCAAGTTATTGGGCCCAACATTCTGTAGGTTCTTGTCCAATTGTTAACAGCTGCTGTGAGTTCAGTAGATTCTCAGTTTTATTAAAATTATTATCAAGTATTTGATATGCATATTAGAAATGAAGTATTTTGTGTAGAAATGCTGATTGTTCTCACTACAGAGATTTTATTGGAAATGTAATATAGTCATCAGAGAACTTATCCTTTATTGAGCTAATTCTGTACACCCAGAAGAAAGTGGGTATTTCCCTATTACTTTTCATCTTCTCAAGTACCTATTAGTAGTGGTATGTTTTCCATTTCATTAGATGGCCTAATTAAATATCAGAGAAGTTAATCATTTTAGCTAAACTGTTGTACCTGAAGTTTTGGAGACAGCTTTTCAACCCAGACCTCTCTGATTTTAAAAGTGGTTTAAACCATTCTAATCTAAACTATTTGATAGCATATCTGCTGCTGAAAAAAGTAAACTTAAAGACATTATTTCGCATATGGTTTGACTTCAGTTGTTCATTTGAAATTGATGGCTACTTCTCCTTCCCCTGTCCCATTCTTTTTCTAGTCTCCTTTTTTTTTTGGAAAGTTTCATTATAAAGCCCAAGCCATTCTCAAATGTGTGATTTTCCCACCTATGATTTCCTAATACTTTAGTTATAGGCAGATAGTACCACATTTTTCAAGAAAAATAATTAGACAAGACTTTTCATAATATGAGTACTACCTTGTATGTTAAGTTTACTTGTATTTTTGAGCAGATTAACCAATGGACAAACTGAGTTTGTAGAAACAAATACATTCACAGATTTCCAAAATGGAAATGGAAATTGTAGTATTGATACACACAGCCCTGATTAAATAACTAATTTCTTTATTGTCACATGTCACAATGTAAGGAAGAGGGTTAGATTTGATTTCTATATAAAATATACATATTATGTGTATACCTACATACACATTTATGTAAATGATATTCATATGGTATATCTATATTTGTGATAGGTATATTCTATACATGTTCATAAGTATACATTTAACCTCTATTTCATGAAAAAAATGTGTATATATAAGAAACTAAATATGTATCTGTTATGTTAAATATTCTATAAATTTAACAAGATAGTATTACCAAAATGCCAAGAGTACAGAACAATTATACTAGGGTGTGAATTCTAGCAAATTATAAGAAGTATTTGCATGATCCATGTTTCTAATTATCTGACAGACTGTTTATTGTTAATAACTTTTCTGGAAGCCACAAACACAGCAGTAGCACTTAATTACAAAGCAATCTATGATACAACACAATGCAGTATTTCTGCTGCCTTCACGATCATGTCAGCAACACAGCCAACCATAATGAAGTGTCATGAAGAATCCAAGTGCTGTTTTCAGCAATTTTGCATTTGTGTATTCAGATTTTATGGTGTCTGAATTATGACTTGAATGTGCTCTAACACAGTCATACTCATTTAAAACTATTAACACTTTTTTCATCTCATAAGTTTGGTAATAAAAAGAACATAGAATACAATTAGTGTGATTAAAAAATATGGAAATGTAAGATTCTTTAAGATGTACTAATGAGTTTTTGTTCAAGAGAATCATGTGCCCCAATATACTTTTAAGTAAATATCTTATATTTTACCTAGAGGCTAGGTGGTAAACACACGATCCCAGAATTATCAGCATATATTTGTTCATTTATACAAAGTAAATTTTATCAATCATTTTTTCTTGACTCTTAAGATTTTGCTACTCATGCTGTAAGTTTTGGTTCAATCCATTAATAAAAATTTAATTCTCCAAATTCATACTTAAAGGACAATTTTTTTTTCATTTTTTAAAATTAAGTAGACACTTTGTATGGATACATCATGTGCTAGTACCATTATTTTCATCCTCCCTACCCCCAATCCACTGATGGCCTTCCTTTGTGGGATTGCTGGTATTCACCATTGAGATGTGGGTAATGAGGTGTGAGAGCATCAGTCAGGGGGACAATGATTTTTAAAGATTCTCATAATGTCTGTGATTTCTCCCATTACTATTATTACTCTCCTTTTCTAGTACATTTATATTATTTATAAAGAATAGCAGAGGTTTGAAAATGAAAAGGATTTCTTAAGTTTTACTAATAATAAATATGGTTAACACAATCACAATGAAGTTTCCATAGTAGGAATTAGAAGGATTCCACTTAAATATATGATATTATTAATAGAACTATTTTGTTCTTGTTTTGTTTTTGGATTTTTGAGGTAGGGTTCCACTCCATCCCAGACTGACTTGGAATTCACTATATAGTTTTGGGCTGGCTTCCAACACATGATGATCCTTCTGCCTCTGCCTACCAAGTGATGGTATTAAAGGTGTGCACTACATTGCCAGACAGTTAAAATATTTTTAATTTCTTTGCTGATAATTTCATATATATACGAATATATATATTCATATATAATATATATATTATATTATCATATAATGATTATAATATATATATATATATAAATTTGATCATACAGATCCCTCATTATCTCCTTTTGGAGTCCTGCTACTCTCAGAACCTCTTCTCCCCATGTAGTAATTGATGCAATACTGAAAAGAATGATTTACCCTCTCCCTCAAATGTTGACTTCCAGTAGTTCCTTATGGAGGGATGGAAATTCTGAAGCCTCTCTCCTATCTACAATGTAATGTACCATCCCTATCTTGTGCAGGTCTTATGCAAGTAACCACAGTGACTATGTATTTATATGTGCAATGACCATGTTGCATCCACATGATAGAGTTCTTCTCCCTGCTTATTAGCTCTTGTATTCTTTTAATTCTCACTTCTAGAATGTTTCTTGAGCCCTGAGGCAAGATGATACTGATGTCTTATGTGGGGCTGAACTCTCAGTCCTTACTCATTTTCAGCACTATGACCACTTATGAGACTCTATTAATGTCAGCTAACTACAAATGACATCTTTTTTTTTCCCAAGGCTAAAAGCAACACTAATTTTTAAGTGTAAATATAAAATACTTAGAAGGATGTTTGCTATCACATTTGTTTAGAAAAAAATATCAGTGTGCAATTTCTCTTTAGGACCTATGGCCGCTCCAGCCTGGGGTTTTATACTGGCTTACAATTTCAAGCATACATTCATGCTTTTGGAGTTGATTTCAAATCTGATCAGAAAGCAGTTGGTTACCCTCAGAGAAAAAATGCCACTATTACACTAGAGGTCACTTATCTGGCAGGTCTGTATTATAGCATACAGGGTCCACAGTTTGGTGAGACTATTGATGACTTTTCTCCCCCAGCAGTTTATATAACATCATCAGGCACTATATAGGAGGTCATTCATGAGAAGGGCTGTTAGTTAATTTTCAGACTGATTTCTCTATGTTCTGTACCCAGAGCATGTGTAGTTTTAGATAATGCTATGTTTTTGTCTTTGTTTTTGTTCTTAAAGAAGGGTGATACTAGCTTCATAGAAGGAGTTGGGGAGCTTACCCTGTTCTCCAATTGTGTGGCAGAGTTGGAGAAAGATTTGTTTGAATTCTACCATGGTAGAATTCAGCTGAGAAGCCATCTGGTCCCCAACTCTTCTTTTTTGGCAGTTTTTTTTTTATTATTATTACATTTTCAATCTCAATGAGTGTGATAGGTTTGTTAGGAGAATAATCTGCTCTGAGTTTAGCTTTGATAGATAATATGCGTCCAGGAATTTATTCATCTCCTCCACATTATCCAGTTTTGTGGAGTAGAGATTTTTGAAATAAGTCCTGATGATTCTCCCAATTTCACTTATGTCTGTTGTGAACTTTCCTTTTTCATTTCTAATCGTGTAAATTTGAAGTGTCTGTTTTTTTTTTCTTGATAAAATTGGCCAGGGTTGTCAATTGTTTAATTTTTCAAAGAACCAGCTCTTTGTTTCATCAATTATCTTAATTGTTTTCTTAGTTTCCAATTCATTAATTTCTGCTCTGATCTGAATTATTTCTTTACATCTGGAGCTTTTTGGGTTGGATTCTTCCTGCTTTTCCAGTGTCTTTCTTGTGGATGGTTAAGTTGTTGATTTGGGAACCCTGTCTTTGTTATGAAGCCATTCAGTGCTATTAATTTTCCCCTGATGACCACCTTCACTGTGTACCATAAGTTTTGGTATGACATGTTCTCATTGTCATTCATTTCTAGAAATTTTGCAGTTTCATATTTTGTTTAAAAGTGTGCTGGTCAGCTTCCAGGAGCTGATGGAATTCTTGGTGGATCTTTTGTTGTTAATTTCTAGCAATGTAGCATTGTGATCTGATATCATGTAGAGGATTATGTCAATCTTCCTAAATATGTGGAGGCAGGCTTTGTTACCCAGTATATGTTCTATTTTAGAGAAGGTTCCATGGACTGCTGAAAAAAATGTGTGGTCTGTGGATTTGGGATGGAATGTTCTATAGCTGTCCATTAGGTCTAAGTGTTCTATGGTTTTGTTGAGCTCTCTTCCCTGTTGAGTTTTTGTTTGGATGATCTATCTATTACTGATAATGGTATGTTGATGTCCCCAACTATGATAGTATTTTTGGTTATTTCTGTTCTATTGTCAAGTAGGTTTTGTTTTATGAACTGTGGTGCCCCTGTGTTTAGTGCATAAAGATTTATGATTGTGATATCCTCTGATGGATCATTCCCTTGATAAGTAGGAAGTGGCCTTCTTTGTCTTTTTTGATTATTTTTGGTTTGAAGTCTATTTTATCTGATATTAATACAGCTACACCTGCTTGTTTCTTATTCCCACTTACTTGGAATATTGTTTTCCACCCTTTCACCCTGAAAAGGTATTTGTCTTTAATCATGAGGTGGGTTTGTTGAACACAACAGATTAAGAGGTCTAATTTTCTGATCATGGCCACATTAATAGACACAAAATGAACCCTCAGTATTGTTTAATTTATTCTTTGATAACTAAGTGAGTTGTGTTTTTAATAAGAATATTTACTATTTGCATATTTTAAAAAAGACTTACTTAATCTTGTGACTTAATCCTCATTAAACTTCTAAATTTGTATCCTTTTTAAACACACTGCTGCAAATATAGTCATCATGTACAGTAATTACTGCATCCCACAGTGATGCCTTTGGAAACTAGGAGAGGGTATTCATTCATCTCACAAACTGCTTTAGCTTTCTTCTGAACTGACTCCAATTTTAAATTAAGGTTATAATTATATGTATATTGATATAGGTAAACTATATCGTTGTTATGACTCATGAAAATATATCTTAATTACTTCATATGTAGGGATTTTAGAAAGAATTTAAAAATAATAGCAGCTCATTAATTGTCATAGGTAAGGCAATTATCTTATTTAAGAACAGGCTTAGTATGCCTATGTTTATTTTTCACGCTTGTATTTATAAACCATTTTGTTTTCTTCATGTCTCAGTCAGTTCTGCCTTATTGGCTTTAAATTGCTATTGTTCACTGATTTTCATATTTATATTTTTTGAAGATGTAAAATGTTAGGATAGGAAAAACAAAGAAAATGTTTCCAAGAAGGAGAAATTCTTTAAAACAGATTTCGAGCCATACATGATTGTTCAGCACAGGAAAGGGTAAGGGCAGAGAAATGAAAGTTTCCAGCCAATCTGGGCTATATAGAAAGATCCATCCAGTCTCAGGAAAAAAAAAAAGGAAACAAAAAAAGAGAGAAAGAAAAAAAAAGAGATAACAAAGAAAAATTTCAATGCATCTAATTAGTATTTATATTGCTTTAGTTAAAATTAGGTTCATTCCAAATATTTTTGAATTTTAGAAATGTGGTGATATATTAATTGCCATAGTTTAATCAGTATTTCATGTTATCATCTCCTTTTAAATTCTTCACATTTATTCACAGAGTATTTATTGATAGATTTTAATGTTATTCCTTTGATTTCCAACATTTTCTTAAAATCTTAGATATAATAATCAACATTTGGGTAGCAAAGTGATGGCTCACAATTAAACTTTGGATTTGACAGCTTTTATATAGAATCAGATACTTATACATATAAAAATCACTTATCAGTTTCTTCAATTCATATTTTAGTTTTGCAAAGGTATATGCCTTTGCCAAGTTCAAATGGAATTCATATTACACAAAATTCACCATTTGAACCATATTAAGCTGTACAATTCAGTGACATTTAACATATTCACAATATTATGCCATCATCATTACTAATTCCAGAACATTTCAATTACTACAGAAAAGAAATCTTAAACCTTTCCAGATTTCCTCTTACCCCTCCCCTATTTCCTAGCAACAAGAAATGTGTACATTTTATCTTTGTAGATTTGATTATATTGAATATTCCACAATCATTTAGTAGGCCATCTTTTGTTATTAGATGCTTTATTATTATAATGTTTTCAAGGTCCTTCCAAGCTGTAATATGTTCAAGTGCTTCTTCATTACTTTCTTTGACGAAACACTGTCCTCTTGTAAGTATATAACACAGTTTGTTTTTTCATTATTTTGTAAGTATTTATGCTGCTTTCACTTCTGGGCTACTATGAAAACTGCTGCTATGAAAATTTGCTTATATTTTTATCACATCAATGTTTTGAATTCACTCAACTATATTCAGTATATCTAGTGGATTTAGCATATCATAAAGTATCATTATTTTCTGGAGGAACTGCCAACATTTTTCCACATGAGGATTTGTTTTTGCACCTTCTCAGCAAATGTTTATTTCTGATAATTATGCATGTTGATATTGCCATCCTAGTGAGCATAAAGTGGTAGTTCATTGTTTTATGATTTTGTTCATAAATTACTTACTTTGCAAATGCTCTTGTGATTTATAAATGAAAGTACTTATATAAAAATTATTTGAACTGTTTTAAATATGGTCATTTGTGTGGTTGTAGTCCACAAAGATTGATGATATTTCTGTATTATATTCATAAAGGGAATAAAGCATTCTAATTTGGAGATCTGACTCATCTCTGAACTAAGTCACTATTTACAGTAGAATATTTCTAGCTCTGAAGACCTATGTTTGGCAAAATGAAAAGTATAGTTTTAAAAGAATTTTACTCATATACTTCTATGCTCTTGGAAGCATAATATCTAATATGCCCATGACCTAAACTGCCGTTATGGATAAATACATAAGTTCTAATGTGCCAGTATATAAACCATTGGTTCAGAGTAAGCAAACCACATCTAATAATATCATTAACTCTACTATACTTAATAAATTAAATGTATCTTCAGGAGATATTTTTTTCACCTAGAAACAAAAGAAAGAAAATGAAAGAAAGAAGTAGGTGAAACTAATGAATACAGTATATGGGAAGTGGGAGAAGAAAAACCACACAAAGATTGTGATTTAGATTTTGCTAATTGAGAAATATAAATAAATCCTTTGATTTAGGTTATATAAACATTGCTTAATTTTAATAGGCTTAGTGAATATGGTTTATTTTTAATAATAATAATGAGCTTCCCCTTGCCATTTTCTTAGGAATCTTGGTACAAGTTCGTCTTTATTTTACTTAGTACAAGAATATTTACTGCATTCTTCTTCACTTGTGTGAGAGATTAGAACAAGGAGTGTATGGAGAAGATGAGCCATCTTAATTCTTCCTAAAAGATGTTGATCAAAGCTACTTGATAGTGGAATTTGGGGGGAGGGTACTAAATGAAGTGTAAGTTGTAAAGAGAGCTAAAAGTAGAAAACATATAGGTTAATCTGACTGGTCCAAATTAGATTCTATCAATATCCATCCTATTAACATGCCAAGTTACTTAAAGTTGTCTCTTGGCTTGATATTTTATGTGATTTCAGTAATTTTCTGTCTGATGAAGTGTTTTCTCTATCCCACGGCATAATATTTATTTCACAAAAACATACAAAGATCAAAATGGGCAGGGTGTGGTGGCACATGTCTATAATCCAAGCACTGAGGAGGCCAAGGTAGGAGGATCACAGTGAATTCAAAGCCAGCCTGAGAGTCCATAGTCAATTCCAGTGAGACCCTACCCCAAACAAAACAACAAAATTGATCTAAATAGTTGATGCATTTCCAAACACTATTTGAAAAATGATTATTAGCAACTCATTATTAATGATTTACAAAGCTATTATGTGTGGATCTTTACTTCCTGAAGAAACAGGGAAAAAAAACCTTCTTAAAGGTTTGTTACACTGTGCCTGAAACACTGTTATCCTTATTCCTATTACAACATGTGCCACATTGTTAGTCTGTTAAAATTTCTTCAGAAAGGTACGCAGCTGCTATTGCTGAATAACAAACCAACAAATGTTAGAGGTTATGATCCAGTTGTTCGTTTCAAAGGTCTGGAGTTTGGCTGTGCTGTTGTTGCTGTTTTTCTGATCTTGTTGGTACTTGCCTGTGCTGTATGGGCCTATGTTTTATTTTCTATTCCAGGTGTTGATTTAGATTAAAGTCTGCTCTTGATATATTAGATTCTTGCTGGAGTAGAAATATCTATGGGGAACCCATGGGTTTAAGTTCCATGACAGATAGAAAAGGTTTCAGATACTACTAAAAGCACAGTATAACTTCCATTCATGTTTCATGGTCCTAAGACAATCATAATAAAGCACAAAGCTTACATGTTTGAAGTTATACAGTCTTCCTAGTCCAATTGCAGGCATTTATAAATTGTATGTAAGGTCTAAAAATAGAGCTAAGTAATAGAGTGTTTGCTTGCCTTTTTTTGTATAACAAAAAAGGGAAGAAAAGGGCCAGAGATGGGTTAGCAGTTAAGGTGCTTACCTGTAAAGCTAAAGGACCCAGGTATAACTCCCTAGTACTCAGGCAAAACCATATGCACTAGGTGGCACATGTGTCTAGCATTCCTGTGCACTGGGTAGAGGCCTCAGCATGCCCATTCTCTCTCTCTCTCTCTCCCTCTTTCTCGAAGAAATAAATAAATACATAAACACATAATAAATAACATAGTTTTGAAAATGGGAAGAATAAAGGAGGGAAGGAAGGATGGAAGGAAGGTGGAAGGTATGGAAAAAGAGGACTGGAGGGAAAGAAAAAAAATGAAAGATCATATGTTCAAATTTGCATGACAATAGACATATATATGTCTATTAATTTGAGTAAGTGAAGAATTAGAAACAATGATGAAATTTGCAAATCCATGCTACTTTCTAGTTCCACACATTGTTTGGGAAAATGAAAATTAATGAACCACTTAGAAATTTTTTGGATTGCAAGTTATAAAGGATGTTGCCCTTAATATTTAGTTAAGATCTTTATATTATAATTTGAAACCTTTGATGAGAGGGCTTATAGAGATAAGTGTAATACTTAAGAATATGACATACTACAGCAAAAGCAATCTTTTAAAAACCTAAGATTTGTTTTGATTATTTAAGTTGAGCTGTATGTTAGCATTAAACATTTTGTTGGGAAGATACTATTTGTATTTTGTTGCTGCTATTTTTGTTTTTAGGAATGTGATTTAGCAAATCTAAGCTTAATATATATATCTCTTTAAAACAATATTCAATCGTTAATTTGATGTGGGTACATGTGTGAGTCAATATGTTGATATCTGCTTATGTGGGAGTAAATATGAAAATATCTGTGTACATGGGAGTAAATGTGATGAAATATTCACATTTGTCATTTTCCTTTAGAACACTAAAAATATTTTTATGACATAATTATATAAATTATTTGTACATATAAAATAATTATCACAGCCAGGCATGGTGGCGTATGCTTTTAATCCCAGTGGGAGGCAGACATTGGGTATTGCCAAGAGTTCAGGGCCACCCTGAGACTACAGAGTGAATTCCAGGTCTGCCTCTACTAGAGTCTGACTCTACCTCAAAAAAAAATAGATATAGCAATAATACAATAATAATAATACTTATCATAGCTTCCTATTGTATGATACATATCTATCTGAGATATATCAGGTTATATTAGAAGAACTTGAAGAAACACAATAGCAATTTAAAATACAGAAAATAAAGATCCATGCAGAGAGAATTTTCATTTAAATAAAAAACAGGTATCTAGTAAATCATGTTTAGTTTTCATAGGGTGATAGAAAATTATCTTTAGAACAGTTGATACTGTAGTTTTATTGATATAGACACATTCCCTGATTTTTCTGGGGCCACCCTGACGTTAATACTGTAGTTAGTACAGATAAACAACTTTGAATTACTTCTTGTCAAACTAATTTAAAGTCAAAGAAATAGTTCAGAAGAGAGAAGCAGCCTCCTTAATAATTTTCTTAGGTCAAAATTAAGAAAAATAACAGCCATAAAATATATTTGTGTTTCCAAGCATTCGTTTAGATCATATTTGAAACACAACTATAAGATCAAAATAAAAGTTGATGAATTAGAAATAAATTACAGTTGTTCCCTATTTGTCAAAAAATATAACAAATTTCATTGAAGAAAATTAAGCAAGGAAATAGTCCAGAACATGCTTTGGATGCCCTTTGATGTGTGTCACTTTCAGGATAGAGAGATACTTGAAACACTGGAAGTTAATACACCTTAAAGTTATTTTCAATACATCTTTTGTTTATTTAATAACCACAGGTTAATTATAATATCTTAACCATATATATGCATACATAAACATACACATATATTCATAGATATGTTGCTTAACATTGGAAGTGATTAATGTTTGCACTAACAACAGTTGAAACATTCTTCTGTACTGATGCCTGTATCATCATTATTCTCTTTTCTCATCTTACTTCAATATGTGAGTGCCTCTTTTGCCCTTTTACATTTCAACTTTTATAATGATCCTGTAGACCCTGTACTGCCCTCCCTTTCACATGGTCCATCCTTTTGCTCAGCTACTTACTGGAAGCATTAATCAGGTTGTCTCCATGCTGCCTCAATGTCTAACCTCCCTTATTTCCCAATATCTGTCTCCTCTCCTCCTGCCTCAAAGAAGCAATCCAAATTAATCAATGATTTCTTCATTTATTAATTAGTTAATTATAATTTCTATATGAAAATCTCCATTATGTTTCCTTTTCATCTCATCTTTAAATCAAAATCCCCCTTTGTTTCCATGCCAGAAGACAAAAAATAAATAAATTAGCATCCACATTCAGTGTCCAAAGTAGGAAAATTATAAAGAATCCATCAAGTTTGGAATTTTGCTTCCCAATGCCCAGGCAAAACACAGAAACATGGTCCTTAGCAAACATTCCCTTTACCATCAACTTTCCAATGATATTTTGGAAATGGGTTAGATATTAAAAAGAATTCCTTAGAGAGACAAAATCTATTATACTGGGTTTGGAATAGATTGAAAACGTTGTCTATACTATGATAAACCATGATAAAACACTTTTATTGCCACACTGACTATTTTATACAAATGTGCATGAAAGGCATATACCTGAAGTACCATTCTCATTTTTCCATTTTACCAAGGCGCATGAATGTTACCATGATTTGTGTCACAGTGACAGGGAAATTTTTGAGAGCTCTAACCAATGAGTTGAAATGATTACTCTTTCATGAATGTGTCTCAGAGCCCATTAATGCTACATTAGGAATGTTTCCTGGGATCAGGTAATAATAACAGCTCTTATTAACCATGCATGGTGGCACTCACCTTCAATCCCAGAACTTGGGTGGCAGATATAGAGGGGTTGCCATAAATTTGAAGTCACCTTGAGACTACATAGTGAAATCTAGGTCACCCTAAGCCAGAGCAAGACCCTACCTTGAAAAACCAAAATAAATAAATAAATAATAGCTATTACTTTTGTAGCATATTTCTCACTCTCCTGTTTGGGGTAGATATTTCCTCAGTACTGATAACTCAAACAAGTGACTACATGCATACATTTTCTCATACATTTTTAATAGTTGATGTTACCTGCTTATTATAATGTGAATATGATAAAATTATCTAAGGTTTCTGTCATCTAAGGGACATTTTACCAGGGAAGAGAAACAAGATAAAACATCCTTGTTCTTGTATTTTATGTGTTTTTTAAATATTTTTAGCTTGAATTAACTTTCAACTAAAAAATCAGAACCAAAATAGTATGTACTGTTCCTGTGCACCTTTTGTGCAAATATTAACAACTTTCACAAACATGATGTGATTCCTGACTTAAAGAGATTAGGAGATTAACAGTCATATTAGACAGGACAGAATGTGTGTGTGTGTGTGTGTGTGTGTGTGTGTATATGTATGTATATATATATATATTTATATATTTATATATTTATATATTTATATTTATATATATTTATATATACACATATAAATATATATACACACATATATATATATATACACATATATATACACATATATACAAATATATATGAGATAGTATATTATATATATATGAGATAGTATATTATATATGTCATGTATGATATATATAATAGTATATTATACATATATATGTATCATATATCATGTATGATAAAAGGAGACTTATCTGTTTGTCTTACTTATAGGAGCTGGGTGGTCTAATAATGATTACCTGCATGCTGGAGAGACAGAAAACCAGATACCTGCTGAAACAATGAAGCTGAATGCTAGAGAAAACCCAAACCCACATTGAAAAAAGCTGGAGTCGGATGTCAGTCCAGGATGGCAGTATCAGAAATAGATGTAATTATTCAGACAGAATAAGCACAGACAGGCAGGTGTGCACTGAGATCAATTTAGAACTGGGCCATTCTTGGGAAAGTGCAGCATACTTTGAAATTAGATTTCTACCCTCAGCATGTCCTCTGGGAAACACCCTCACATGCCAAGGCATATCTCTTGCATGACTCTAAATGCTATCAATTTAGCTTACATTCAAGAGAAACTATTACAACTAATTCCATACCACTAATCTATAGCTCAGTGCTTCTTTGGAAAACATTTGTATGGTTTGAATCTGAAATGTTCTTCATAGGCTAATGTTTGAACTCTTATTTCTGATGTAGTGGTACATTTGGTGAGAATCTGACTTTCATGTGAGGACAAGCTAACAGAAGTAGATCACAAAGGTTTGGCCAACATATAAAAGTCTTGGTTTCAGCCTCACTTTTTGCTTTGTGGTCCTTCAAAGCTGTCACATGTTACACTGCCATGAGCTGTTGTTTTACAAGTTACATTTGACTGAAGCAATCAGAATCTGAAATAAAATATAAAGCTTTTATATGTTAAGTTGTTTTGGTAAGGATTTTTGTTTAAACAGATGTAAAAGCTAAAGCAAGTATAATATTCTGTATTGGTGCATTAATAATACCTATCCAAACTTTTATTTGTACTTCATTTAATATGTTATGCAAGATACTTGTACACTTGAAAATAATGGTTTAAATATTTTATAAAGTAAACAACAAGGTAAATTTTCAATTCTATTCCCAGTTTCAAAAGAATATTATCAGGCTAGAGAGATACTCAGTGGTTAAGGTTCTTGTCTGTAAAACATAAGAATCCAGCTCTCTTAACCTCCCCATGTGTGTGTGTGTGTGCTTGTGTGTATGTGTGTGCCTATCTCAATCTCTCTCTCTGAAATATATAAATAAGATAATTTTAAAAATAATATGTTCTACATGAATCCCATAGGTGACAATTTTGATTGCAAAGATTAATACTTGGTCTGGAAAGATAACTCAGCAGTTAAAGGCACTTGCTTGTAAAGCCTGATGTGAGGTTTAATTCCCCAGTAGCCATGCCAGAAACACAAAGTGGTGCATGTATCTGGAGCTCATCTGCAAGACGACATCGTGTACCTATATTCCATTCTCTCCACATCTTTTCCTTTTGCTCTCTCACATAAATAAATAAAATAATTATTTAAAAAATTAGTTCTTGTCTCTATGTGATCAGAGGTTAGTAGATATTCATTTTCTGCAACTGTGCTAGGAATTCTTAGGGGAAATTATTAAAAAAAAATCTTACAGCAGATCCAAAGTTCAGTAATGTCTTTCATAACATACATAATGTAACTGGGATGAGAAATTTCTTCAATCTTCAATGGGTTTTCTCTCTGTATCAGTCCTTGTATGATCTTCTCTCTCACTCTCCCTTTCTCTCTCTCTCTCTTTTGTTTTCAGTAGTCACAAACTGTCTTATACAATACTTGAACAATACTTATTTTTCTTTTCTTTTTTTCTTTTCTTTCTATCTCTCTTCTCTATCTGTGTTGTGTTGTGTTCCCAGTTATCCAAATCATCATCACCTTGTAACTGTCTATCATAACCAAAACAGATGACCTTATAGCTATATGATTCTATTCACCTTAGAAATTTTCTTTTAGGACTCCCTGTTCAAGAATCTAAGTGAAAAATTGTTGAATAAGATTATGGGAGAGAAGATACTGTGTCATTGCTCTATGCATAGATAACTCCCATTCCATTTTTTCCCTTACCTCTGAATAAACCAAATGACTTGTATCATTTGTCTTTATTATAGGACAACTAAATATACCCAGGACAAATGCAATGTGCTATTTAATAATGATTAACTTGCTCATATTTCTATAAGTTCACCACCTAGGCTAGGCTCAGATAGTTTAGGTTTCTTTGGCCTCAATCCTTTGTCTACCTCAGCTAACATAGCTTAACTTACCTTAACTCTAAGAGTATACTCCTGGTTCATTCATATGTTGGCATAAGATTTGCCAGAAACAGCAATAGACAGACAGACAGAAAACACATACACAGTGAGAGATAGAAACGAGAGGGAGAGAGATTCAGATTATACAAATGCATTTATCTCTATCTTCTTGTGTAGCTTTTGTTTGCTGACATTCCATTAGCAAAAGCAAGTTGTACAGCCAAGTCAAAATTCAAGGAAAAAAGAAGATTTACATCGGTAAAAAGTTTCAACATCACATACAAGACATATATAAAAATGGAAAAAAAATATGTGACTTCTTTGAATACCTATAAATCTAGGGAACTTGAATGATATATTTTAGAGCCTACTACATAAAATAAAATAGAATGTTAATGAATATATTCCTGTCCAGGCTCATAATAACCATCTCCAGAATATCAGCGTCAGTATATGACTATTCCTCATCTACATGGATGCAGTTTATTTTATCAGTAACCATAATGATCTCAACAAGAAAGTTAAGAAATAGGTTGAAGTAACTATATAGTAATTTTTTACATCCACCAAACATATCTATTCAATAGCTTCATTATCATCTAATTAGTGTTATATAACAATGATGATAGATGTTTTACTTGATCAGTTCTACAGCACACTCATATTAAAACTTCAGTGCATTCCTGGTATAAGTAACAAACACAGGCAGAAAAGACAAAAACATCATCATAATTAACACAAACTGGGAATTAGTACTGAAAATGTGACTATATTCTTGTTTTCTTTTCTTCATATTTGCCTTTTGAGGCTGAAGTTGTATATGTGTTTGTCATTTATAGTGGGTGAATGAAAACAATAATTCCACAGTAGGTAATGTTTTGCTGCATAAATATGGACAATCTGTTTAAACATAATCATATGAATTTCTATCTTTTGGCATCATAGATAGATAGATATTAGAATTATACATACCCATGACTCATTATTGAATCAGAAGGATGCTATACTTTTTCAGTGCATTAAAATTTACACTATGGCTCTCAAGGACTTGACAATCTTTCACAAAGTGAACACACCAGTCTTCACTCTGTTTATATTCACTCTCAGAGAGAAAGGGGGATCTCACTTGTGAGCAGAAAATCAATTGGTGACTTACTGGAGCTGCATTAGGTTAGAATAACCAATATGATACCATGGTTTTCTTTAGAACCCCACTGACTCACCCATTAGCTCTCTATACACTAGCAGGGACAACCCCTTTCTACTTCTGAATTCTGAGTCTTATACAATATATAAGAATGTCCTTTTTTAAAAAGTAGTATAGAATATAGAAGTGTGTTTGCATTCCTTAGTGAGTGCTATTACTTCAGAACACCTCCAGCAAAGCAGTCTATAACTGACCTTTGAGCGATTATATGAGTGTATTTAGAGTTGAGTCTCTATAAATTATTGCATAGCTTTTGATATTAAGATACTTATGTTCATTTGAGTGAGGTAGTTGAATTATTTTCTTTACTGATTCACTCTCATGAGTCAGTACAGCTTGTGGTGTAATGATTTTTAATTCTGAAATGGTAACAATTTTAATTTTTTAAAGTTTATTTTGTTTTATTTAAAATTTATTTTTTTATTTGCAAGCACAGAGAGATAAAGATCAAGGGAAAAATAGGGATGCCATGGTATTATGCTACTTTGTGAATCTGGGTTTACATGGGTACTGGGGAATTAAACTTAGGCCATCAGGCTTGCAAGAATGTGTCATTATTATTATTACTACTATTATTTGTTATGGAAAGTGTGTGTACAGCCATGTTGATACCATTATTAGCCTACTCCTTGTACTCCCCCACCACAGGGACCCTCCTCCTTGGGGAATGTGGGTCATGTATTGTAGGGGTAGTCATCAGTTATGGGTAAGAGGCAATGTCTCTGTGCATAATGTCCCATCATATGGCTCTAACAATCTTTCTGCCCCCTCTTCCACGAATTTTTCTGAGTCATGTTGGGTTCATTTTAGGTCTATTTCAGTTATGAGGTCTTGGGAACCTCTGAGTCTCTGGATATCAATTTATTTATTTATTGATTGATTTATTATTGTTAGAGACAGAGAGAGGAAAAGAAAGAGGGAGAATGAGAGAAAGTGGGTATGTCACTACCTCTAGCCACTGAAAATGAACTCCAGACCCATGTTCCACTTTGTGCAACTGGCTTATATGGGACCTGGGGAATCAAACCTCGGTCCTTAACCACTAAGCCATCTCTCTAGCCTGACAATAAAAATTTTATTTAAAATAGGGAGATGTTTATTTGTCATGACAAATTATAATAAAATTGCCATTTTCACATATCCTTTATTCATTTAAAAATAAATTTGAAAAGCCATATGAATAATTGTTAATAAATCCATTATGCCAATTTTATAAAATATTTCAGGTGGAAGAAAACTGAATCCTAAATAACTATCAATTGAGTGAGTATACCTTGAAATTAAGATAGTACTTAGAGCTGAAAAAACAGAGTTCTCAAATGTATCCTAGAGTACTAAACAATTGAAGATTTTTGCCTTGTATATTTTTAACTAGAAAATCATGTTTATATTTTGACTTAGTGAAACCAAAGCTTATCTCTAGAAAACAAAGGAATTACACGAGTAAACACTGAAGAATTATATAGTGTTAAATGACCTGATGAGTTTGAATCTCACTTTAATATACTTCTGTATTAAACAGAGAGAGATAGAGAGAGAGAGAGAGAGAGAGAGAGAGAGAGAGAAGGAGAATAATTGGCCTGCCTGGGACTACAGAGTGAGTATCAGGTCAGCCTAGGGTAGAGTGAGACCCTACTTTGAAAAAAAAAGGAAAAAAAAGAGAGAAAATTGTACTGACAATTTTTATACATGTATATAATATATTTGGATTATGATCCCTTCCTATAACCCCCATCCTATTGACTGAAACCCCTTTATCTTCCCAACTAGTCTTTCTTCTGCTCTCATGTCTCTTTTTAATGTGCTCTTGTACATAATCCATCAGAAAATATTTTTGACAGGAATTGTCTGTACTTTCGTTTTAGTAAGTCATATTATATGGCCTGTTTCTTAAGTTAGAGTGACTGTATCATGTCATCTTTACACTATTATATACTTAGGCAAAAAGCTACTATGTGCTGTATAATTAGTCCTTCAATAAGAAGTACTTTCTGTTCTAACATTTCTAAGAGTTGATCAAACCTGTACATATTCAATGTAGCCTAGTGATTAAGGAATCACAAGTACTGATTTCAGGGAAGGGGTTCTTTCTTACTAAGCAGGTAATTAAGGGGATACTTCTTTATAAATAATGAGGCATCTGGCTCTCCACTGCAAAGCATATATTAATAATCCCTTAGCAACATACAACAGGACATGCACATAGTGTTACCTAATAGAAAGTAATGCATTTAATGGTACAGTGTAGATATTTTCTCAAGAAAGAAGACTGAGTGCTGGAGAGATTTCTCAATGGTTAAGGTTGCTTGCTTGTAAAGCTTGATGACCCAGGTTCAAATCACCAGTACCCACATACAGCCAGAGGCACAAAGTGGCACATACATATGGTGTTTGCAGCAGCAGGGCTCCATGGTGCTCCAATTCCCGCCTTCCTCTCTTTCTCCCTCCCTTCCTCTCCCTCCCTCTCATCCTTTTCCTTCTCTCACTCTTTCTTAAATAAATAAATAAATATTAAAAATAAATAAATAACACTGATTCACAGTTGAATTAGGCTCAGAACTTGTAAACTATGATGTGCTGAAGTTGAATTATAGTAGCCACTCATATTGCAACCATGCATAGCTGAATTTGAAGGTACATGTAGTTTCAGATTATTGGAGTCTGCATAATCTTATTTTGAATGAATATCCATTTTTTGGTTGTTCTTAGAGTGAACTCTTTTTTTTTTTTTTTTTTTTTTTTTTTGGTTTTTCAAGGTAGGGTCTCACTCTGGTTCAGGCTGACCTGGAATTCACTATGTAGTCTCAGGGTGGCCTCGAACTCACGGCGATCCTCCTACCTCTGCCTCCCGAGTGCTGGGATTAAAGGCATGTGCCACCACGCCCGGCTGAACTCTGTTTTTATTACCAAAATGTATGAAGCACTTAAATTATTTTCTTTAAAATAGGTTCCAACCAAGTGTTTTGAAATTTTGAAAAGAACTACATCTATTTACTTGCTAATACTTATGACTAGAACTCCAAATGACCCTGTTGATTTTTTTCTATTGTAAAGGCTGCTTATCACATTTTCATATTCATTATATGGACCTAATATTTATAAAATGATACCTCATCAGTTCATTTTTGAGAGAAGGAAAATATTTTGTTTCCTCAAATGTTAATTATGAAATTCACTCTCAAGTTACAAATATCAACATATATTTGTATAGATGATATGAATATTGATATGTGTGTATGTTAGTGTGTGTACATCTATATGTACTATTTGCATTCAAAAATTTACAGTAATATAACCATGAAAATTCTCTACATAGAGAATTTTGACATGTGAAGAACTGTTGTTATAGTCCACAAAGGTTATAGGTCACATACTGTTATAATATTGCTTGTCTTACTTCACCTAATGCAGGTGTCTCCTTTCATGAAGTTTACTATGCTAATTATTTGCAAGAGCTTGTATAACATCGATTTCACTTAAAATTTACAAGGATAAAGTACATTCATTTAATGATAGTCATTTGAGTTACAATAATAAAATTTTATTATGGTATGTATTTCCCTTCAATAAAATTATTGATGTAGCCAACTGTCAATTCAATGAGAAACACCATAGATAGAGAGAATGCATGAGCATGTTCCTGTTGTAAACATGAGCAAAGGTGTAACTTCAGGCAGTTTTCAACTTTGGCAATGAGTTCTAGATCTGAGATTGCCAGAAGTTATTTCTGTAAAACTGGAAAAATTCCAAGTTATAGAAAAGACTGGGATTAAAATTTTAGAATCAACTAAGATTTTTTTCCTAAATTCTTAATTTACAATGAATTCTCTGGAAAAGTTTGCAACTTAGGTAAAATTACTGTCGAAGAAGTCTAAATTCATATACTGGTAATGCCATGAAACTCAGTGTCATTGAAATGGCCCTTCGGTTTCATCACAGTTTAGAAGTTGTTTTCTTGTTGTTGTTTTGTTTTGTTTCTTTGAGGTAGGGTCTTGCTTTAACGTAGGCTGACCTGGAATTCATTATGTAGTCTCAGTGTGACTGGTATCTCATGGTAATCCTCCTACTTCTACCTCCTGAGTTCTGGGATGAAAGTTATATGCCACCACACCTGGCCCATTTAGAATTTGGATACCACCTGAAAGCCCATGTTGAAGTTTTTGTCCCTATACTGGGGTGCTATAGGGATGTGGTGAGAATCCAGTCCAGTGAAAAGAAATCAGGTCACTGGGAGCATGAATTTGAATGCTTGAGACACTTTCAGCTCCATGTTTCTCTTTCCTTGCTGCCATCTGTTGAAAATTTCTATTCCACCGTGTAATACTAATGTATGTGCTACACAGATCCAAAGCTCTGCACCAAATGGCAGCAAACTCACACTGCCGCACAAGAGGTAAAACAAAACTTTCCTCCTTTTAGTTTGACTATTGTACATGTCCACAGAGTAATAGCAAGTTAACTGTCTCCCATCACAATTCTAAAAGACAATCCTATTGCAAAATTATTCCTAAATACTTAATTTACACCACATTTCTAGGAAAAATTAAGTTTGAAATTCCATATTCTTCTAGTGGTTGAGTATAGTAAAGGTTCTCAATTTTATCACAAATCAATACAAATTGAAGAGATTGAAGAAAGTTTTTAACCTATCTCTAAATAGAAGTAGAGTACTGGCAACGTAATGATAGGGTAGCACCTATGTAAGTATTTGTATGTGAATGTGATTGACATAAAGAGCCTAAAAGCAGGGAGAGAGAAGATGCAAAGAATAAAATCGGGCTTATAGTAATTACCCATTCTCAATATGAGGTATGAGTACACTATTCTAGAAGTTAACTAAAAGTAATAATTTTAATCTTATTCTTTAAATATTATCAGCAGGTGGTCATTTTGTAAACTCCCACAGCTCTACCAATAACATTTCTGGATAAAGAAAAATGTCTTGCTAAATTTAAATTGGGCTCCATGGACAGCATGCTACTAGAAATGTATTTCCTTTATTCTGGGCATATTTCCCTAATAGTGAAGAAGCAATTCATAAAGTAAATCAATAAATAAGGCATATTTCAAATAAGACTGAGTTATATAAATACACACAAACCTACATCTATACATGTATAAACATACACACATAGGAAGAAATAAATTCATAAAACATTTTAATCCTGTTTTAGCTATTGAAAATAAGAAAATATTTACAAATTTTATAATTATAATTAAAAAGAGAAGGGGGGTTAGGGGAGATGACTCAGCATCTAAAGATACTTGCTTAGAAAGCTTGACATCCCAGATTCAATTCCCAGTACCAAAACAGAGCCAGATGCACAAAGTGGTACATTCATCTCAAGTTTATTTGCAGCATCAAGAAGCCATGGAATGTCCATTCATTCATTCATTCATTCTCTCTCTCTCCTTGAAAATAAATTTTAAAAATCTTTTAAAAAGATAAGGAAAATAAGATAGATAAAAAGATTATAGTCAAGGGGAGCAAGATACATTCACAGAATACTCTTAATAGCTAATTTTTTTCAGTCCCCTAATTCTACTTCCTTGGTAATGTCAGCAGTTTTACTATTGTAAGTTTAATGGCTTGAGGAAATTAAATGTAAAGTGGTAAAGTACAAAGGAAAATTTCCTAATTTTTAGCTTTGTTGTCTTTTTAATTTTTTTCTTTATTAATTATGAACTTTACTGTATGAACATAGTGCATTTTGGTCATATTCTCATCAGATTATACTTTTTTATGCCTTTTGTCCACCTTCATTCCACTGAGGGTCTTCCTAAGTGTACTAATTCATATTCACCTTGGGATCATTAACTCAACTTTTAGCTTTCTAATAAAGGCTTACATTGACAAATCTTAGTTCTTTTTAGCATAAGACAAAGATATGTTATGAATTAGCAAGATTTAGTTAATGTTGGAATAACTTAAAAAAATAGTCTAGTAAATTCAGAAATAACTATATGAAAGGTCTTTTAAGGTTTCTAGGATGGAATACACAATGCCTATTCACATATATGTGAATAAGACCAGAGAGTCAACATTTTAGGCTTGTATAGTCTACATGGTAATCCTAGCAGCTGCTCACCTTTGCAGTTGTAGCATGAAAGCAGACATAGACAATAGTTCATCAAGTGCACATGACTCAATTATAGTCAGCTTTCATTTGCAGGAACTAACAAGAATAATTTAGTTCCTTCCCACAGGCTATATTTTGCTAATCTCTAAGCTAATGTATATTAGTTATAATTTTCTGGTAGCAAGTGACAGTAATGGATGTGTATGTAATTTTCAGCCAGCATGTAGCTAAATATATGTATCAAAACATCTAGTTTTTAAAATCAATATTTATGCAATTTATATTTCATTTGTTATATTTTATTGGTATTTAATTTAAGCAATTCATTGAATTAAAGTGACATTGTCATATTGAAACTGATTAAATACATTTGTGTTTTCAGTATCTTAAAAAGTTTATGAGTATTCTCATAAAATATAACCATAATTGTGCCAAATAAACTTGAAAAAGAAGAGTAGAATATTTCCTACTTTCTGGATATACTTCAGCAAACACTTGCACATGATAGTTAGATGGTAAAGATTTGATATTATTTTAAGAATTCAGTGTCACTAATAATTAATCATAAGTAATCATATCCAAAGGAACCAAGTATGAGTAGATACCAAAAATATATATCCAGATATAAGAAGGGGAGAAAGAAGAAAAAACTATGGATTATTCAAAATAATTTACTCAGTTGTCATTCAGTGATTAATTTAATTCTATTTAATTGAATTATTTTAGGAATTAATTGATACTGAGCCATTTGGTTCACTTGTTTTTATTTAGTATTTTGAGTTAGATCTTTGTGTACTCCTCTCTTTTCTTCCCTTTCTCCTTCCCTCCCTCATTGTTTTGTTGTCCTCAATGTTTATTTCCTTTGTATACTTAGGGACACATTGTTTTTTTAAAACAATTTGTTGTATGGAAGAAATAGTTTAGCAGCTGCAAAGTCTAAGGAACCAGGTTTGATTCCCCAGTACTAATGTAAAACTAGATTCACAAAATAGTGCATGCATATGCTGTTCATTTGCAGTGGCTAGAAGCCCTCTCTGTCTGTCTCTCTGTCTTTACAAATAAATTAAATAAATTAAAATAAAATACAAACATGAAATTATCCTATGTCACAGCTCACAAATGCAACAGCTCTCAAACCCAGCTACATCTCAAACCTGGCACATCTTCACAGCCCCATGGAATGGCCTAATTTGGTCTCCACACAGAGATTTCAATTCTGTTTCCCATTGCAGAATCTGACTTAGCAGCTCCTGAAATCATTTCATTCTTGCATAATGGCCTTAATAGGTCTATACACAGGTAATTTTAACCCTGATTTACTTTGCCCAGAGGCCATTTCCAAAAAAACAAAGCCATGTTGCACTTCATGATCCACTTCCCTTCATTTTTTCGTTCTTCTTAACCCAGCACCATGTGTGAGGCATAGCCAAATTTGTAAATCCAGGGGGGAGGTTATAAACTTCACCTTGAAGAGCAGCCTACTCATTTACCAGTCTTTAAGCCATCTTATTTTGTCACCCTTATTGCATCATTTCTATTGTTTCAATGCAAAGCAGTTGGCCTTCCCTTAATAATGGTAATCAACTTAACAATTGACATTTAAGTAATGAAAAAATCAGTCTCTTTGCCTATACCACTGTTTGTTTGAATTTTGTCCTGTGATAAACTATACATTTTTCATATCTTTCTGTTCTATATTTTGCCAACCACACTAGTCCATTACTTTTGAATCCAACCTTGATCAAACCCTCTGGGTAGCAGAAGAATGCAGCCAGCCTTTTCACCAGTAGTCCATTTTCAACAAAGTTCTTTTTCCCCCTGTATAAGTTCATAAGCCAAGCCTTTACATTCCACAATTCTCTCACATTTGGCACTTTCAAACTCTCATGAGAATAGCCAATAAAGCACTGTTACAGCACTTACAAGTCTTCTCTGGACCAAAGTATGAAGTCTTTTCACATTATTCACTAAACACATTCCAAATGACTAAAACCCACATAGGCATATTTATCAGAGTAATGATCAATTACTTGTGACAACAATTTTCCTGTTGCAGTTACTTTCTTGTGGTTGGGACAAACATTCGACCAGAAGCAGTGTATGAGAAGAAAATGTTTGTGTAAGGATTACAGAATCCAGGGGGCATACTATCAAATGGCTGGGACTCACTTTCATAGATCCATAGCAGGGAGAAACAGTTGCCAGCAGCAGCAAACACCAAAAATCATGGCTCAAACTAGCTCTTAACACACCTTAGGTTTATACTATGGGTGACATATATTAACAATTAAACTACCACATTAATTAATCCTGACTTGTGAATCATGATGTGTTCATGAAAAAAAAAAAAATGTCAATTCAACTCAGTGAAAAGATATGCACAATCCAAACCTTGACCACAGTGGTTTGAAATACATGATAACATCAATGAAATGTTTCACAGATTTTCCTGTTGGAAAGTTTTAATACAATTTCTTAATTAAAATATTTAATTTATTTATTTGAGAGAAATAGATGCAGATAGAAAGAGAATCAGTGTGCCAGGTCGTCCAGCTACTGAAAATGATCTCCAGATGCATGTACCACTTTGTATATCTTTCTTTAAATAGGTCCTGAGTTCTTAGGCTTTGCAAGAAATCACCTTAACCACTAACTCATCTCTCCAGCACCAATACAATCTTTAAAAAACACATTTCCTTTTCCTTGAATATTCTTGGGTCTTATTTTAACCCAGATACAGCAGCTGTCTCTTGGATAACTAAAAGCATCTCTTAAGCTCTAAGTGGTACTTAAAATTTTGAAAGGGGATAACTTTTTCCAACCTAGTGAGATTATAATATGCACTTCAATAACTTCTTTGAAAGGAAAAGAATTATAATGTTAATTGTTAATTATATGAAAATGTTGGAGCAAAGGAACATTTTTCCTTGAAAGCCTTTACTCTTTACCATCAACATAAATGAAAAAGTCTTGTGGTATTTAGTGGATGGTATGTAGTATTTTTTCCTACCCAGGAAATCTGAATAAGGGTTAATAGAAATAATAACAATATATTAATTTAATTAAATAGTTATTCAAAGTGTTACCACATATACATAATGTGAGTTCACACTTGAGGCCTGTACATTTATATATGGCATGGCATTTGTCTTTTTAATTAAGAAAAAGGCACATTTCTCTTCCATTGCCTTGGGGTTTTTTCATTTAATTTCCTATTTAAAAGTAATTTCATTTCTTCTTTTAATTTAATTAAAAATGTGAAAACGATGAGAGGAAAAAGTCAAAGAAAAACCTGAGTCATCATTCTTTTCTTGCCTAATTATCCACACTACTAATGAAGTTCTGCCAAAAACAAATCACTGATACCACTCACTAGATAATAATGAGGTTTTCCAAGTTGTAGATTCAACATGAAGTGAGATGTGTTCCCTTCAAAGAACAGTATAAAACGAAGTCATTACTTATGTTGAAGAAACTACCAGAAAAAACCGCAAACTACATTTTTTCATAAAAGTATTAATAACAATAAAATCCTTTGTGCTTAGAAGCTATTTCAGTTAAATTATCCTTGCTGGGGCTAAACACCCCAACAGACACAGCTTATGAGAGCAAAGGTTTTACTTCATCTGATAGTCATAAGGGGGAAGTTTCATGGCAGGGAAAGCATAGCACAGGAGGGGCACCTAAGTTAATTATGAACACCTACTGGGCTGGATCAATAAACCTCAAGGTCTATCCTCAGTGATGCATCTTCTCCAGCAAGGCTTTACCTCCTAAAGCCCCCACTAGCTAACATTTGAAAATGAGGTTTAATCATAAAAATAAGAGGCTATAGAGGACATTTCACATGCATGGCAATGCACAAGCCTATGTGTATGCCAAAAGAAAAGAAAATGCGTTCTTATAATCCTATAGTTAGAATACATTACTACCTCTTCTAAGTTGAATTTGATTCATTTCCCTATTTTTGAAATGACACAACCTCTTGAGATTTGGAAATACCATCCACAAGAAAAAGTAGAGGTAAGCATTACTTGAATTATAATCATTTCCCAAGCCTGGGAATATTTCCAAAGGGAAAAACACAGGTAAATGGAGTTCCTGGTAATATGGCTAACTGTTATGAAACTAACATTGATATCACTCAGAGTACCATGTAACTGAATATGGTTTAAGATTTGGGTTTAGAGAAAATTGCTTACCTGGAAGTCATCCTACCAGCCACAAATAGAATTTAGCACTGAGGAGATGGTGGAGCATTTAAAGGTACTTGCTTGCAAAGCCTGTGACCTTAGTTTGAACCTCCCTAGAAGTCACATAAAAGCAAGGTGCAAAGAGGTACATGCATAAGTGATCATAACACCTAAGAAAATGGGATGTGGGTCAAGATAATCCAAAACTCATGGTGAACTAGCAGATTGCCAGAAGTGACAAAAAAAAAAAATCCCTTTATCAGAGAGAATGGAAAAGGAGCACAGACACCTTGAGGTTGTACCCAACTTCCACACTTGAACTGTGGAACATGCGCGCTCAGATGTACACTCATACATATATGGACACACAGAGACACAAAAATAAATAAATAAATAATTTTTAAAAAGAAAGGGGGAATTTCATGATCATTCACTTAAAAAATGTTTATTCAACATCTACTAAACAGTGTGGTTTGCGTTAAATAAAAAGAATAAAATGGCCAAAACATCTTGCTCAAAAGATTGAAAAGAGGTTTATTTCTTACAAAAGACCCATGCTTTCATGATTTTTAGTAATATCCACTTGTTATTGACTTGTTATTAACATGGTGAAAATAATGTTGATGTAAATATTTTATTACCATTTTCCCTTGATAAAATATTTTCTAGTAATAAAAATCTCATTAAAGCTGCTAATCCTGAGACCAAGCCACTCCTTGAAAATGAAACTTTAGGGATAAAGAAAAGGAGACTTATTGAATGAAAAAGGAGGAAAAGCCTCAAAATGTTAGGGCAAGCATACTTCTCAGAATTACAGCCATCATCCAAAAAAGATAAGGGGGAAAATAAAGAAACAAAGGTCTAGAGTAATGGCATAGTAGTTAAGGTGCTTGCCTGTGATGCCTAAGGACCCATATTTGACTCTCTAGATCACACATTAGCCAGTTGCAAAAAGGTGTGGAAGGCAAAAGTTCGCACTGCACACTAGGTGGCACAAGCAACAATAGTTTTATTACAGTGGCTGAGGCCTTGGTGTGCCAATTCTCTCTTTCTCTCTCTATCTCTCTCTCTCTCTGAAATAAAATTTAAAAAGAAAGAAATAAAGCTACACTTTTTGAGTTTGAACTCATAAAAGAAGGCAGACTTTGCAGGGAGGGTTCCTGAGCAACTGCTGAAAGTGAAATTTTATTATGAAAAGTATGCCGCATTTATTTGCCTCTTTTTGGAAAAGTTCTGTCCTTGCATTAATTTGCTTGGCCCATTTGATCTATTAACATCCTGATGGATGGAACATGGCAAACTTGATATAATAATAGACATACAGACAATAATGCTGTCAGGGCTACCACGTTATACATAAAGAGTGTCCGATGGATGATTAGACCCCATGGGGGAAAAAAAAACGTGGAAGTGAAAAGTAGTTCGTGGTCATATGATGATGCAGTTATTTTGCAACCATCTCTAGATAACAGAAAAATCTTTTGGGAGTGCAGAGTTTACACAGTGGGTAAAGTGCTTGACACATGAGCATGAGGTGCTGAGTTCAAGCCCCATCACCCACCTAAACTTGCTCAGCATATAAGCATGTGTGTGTAATCCCAACACTGGGTGAGATAGAGAAAGGAAGATCCCCAGGGCTTAATGCCTCACTTGTCTAGCCAAATAGGCAAATTCCAAGTTAAGTACCTTAAAAAAAATAAGATTAATTAATTGGGAAAAAACATCCAACATCAACTTCTGGATATATATATATATATATATATATATATATATATATATATATATATATTCACACTTATTACATGTGTAACCACATGCATATGAAAATGCACATACTCCAAACTGCCTGTATTTGCTGAAAAGAAAACTAATAAATTAAATTAAAAAAAAGAAAATGCACATATTCATGTATTCACATGCCACACCCCTATATATACAAAAATTCTCTGTATTACCACTGACACATGTAATAATTAATCTTTGCCTGTTCAGTTTGTTTTATACCAGATATCAGAAAATAATTTCGAGAAATGTTTGGACACGACATGCCTTCTACATTGTAAGCTACAAGTACTGTGGTAGCCACAATTGTTCTTCCATATCCACTGATTCCAACTCTTTGGATTTCAGTAACCACAGATGAAAAATATTTGAAAAAAATATCTTAAATGAGCATTCACATAATTATCCTCCTGTTATTCCAAGACAATATATAATAACTATTTTGTAACATTTACATTGTATTAGACATTGAGGGTAATCTAGGTATGAAAAGTATAAGGAAATATATACTGAGGTGGTTTGATTTAGATGTATGCCATAAGCTCATTTGTTTTGGATGTATGGTTCCAAGATTATGGCTGTTTGGAAAGTGGAGCCTTTCTGGAGGAGGTGTGTTGCTGAGGGATGGACCTTGATGTTTATTAGCTCCTAGCTTGCCACAGTTAGCCCATCTTACTGTCCTGCTGCTGATTTCCACCTTCTGTGGCAGAGGTTAAGTCCAGCCTCTGTTTATGCCATGCTTTCCCCAGCCATCATGGAATTCCTTCAAGTCTGTAAATAAAAAAAATTAAATTATAATATAAAGGAATATTGTTTCACAAAATAGGATAAACTGTAAGTGTACACAAGAAATGAATATCAAAGGCACTGTTCTACTTCAAAGAATCCAGGAAAAATGCATAAATTTCATTTTTAGAACATTTCTAGATAGAAGGATATACCAGATCAGTAGGTGTTGAGGGCCATGAATAGAAATGGTTACAAAGTTACACAACAAGACTTTGGGGTCAATAATGCATTACAAAACTAGGTTGCATTGATATTTGCACAAATATTAAAAAGCATTGCTCTAGGCACATAAAATGAGTGGATCTTAATGTGTATAAATTATTTCACAGAAAAATATATTAAAGTATAAAATAGAAAGTTTTTAATATGAAAAAATATTTTCACTTAAAAGATAATTAATGATTTTTGTAGCCAGAAAATATTGATAAAATTCTAACACAATAGTCTTAAAATATCTAAATATAAAATAGAATCTATCATATATAGGTAAAACATTTTTCAAAGGAATGCATATTTTGAAATTGTATGGTTTAGTTTATGGCCAACAAAAATGGAACTTTTCACAGTGAAACTATATTCATAGTCTATTTTGAAAGAGAAAAAAAAACATCTCTGTGAAATAAAATATTGCTTGGGGAGTTCTTTCATACTGCTTGTCACCAGCATTCTCACTGGCTTATAAGTTATAATTGCTCTGTGATAAAGGCATGTGCTTTTCCTCTTCTCTTATAAAAAATTTAATGAGAACTTGAAGTGAACTCTCAATGAACCTATTTTCATTCCAAAATCTTATGATTTTAATCTTATGATCCTCCTGAGACCTGGCACTGTGGTCTGTGACAGCATGGATACTTCATAATTATTCCTCCTGTTTGTAGAAAATACCATGAGCATCCATCATCCCTTCTCTCCTCGCTGCCTCCAGGGAGAAGCAGCCTCTAGCAAGGTCCATAATTGCAGTTTTGCTTGACAGTTCCAGGCCGGCTGGAGCACACCCAGCTGGTGGAGAGCAGCCACAATGGGTATTGACTGCCCTCCCATCAGTTTCTTTCCTCCTAGTTAGTTTGCTCTTAAAACTCTTCCTAAGCAATGTGATAGATGGACTTGAGTCATTTCACAGGAGATTCCCTAGCACAGAGAAAATAAATGGTTTCTTTACAGCCATGTATATATGTGTCTATTGGTATTTGGGGGACAATTGATCTAACTGTTCTGGGGTAAATTAAAGGTCTTTCCCTTGAGGATAAAGAGAAGGCTGTGCTGGGGCTGGACATTTAATATTAACTTTGGCAGATCACACCACTGTAGATGACCAGCATGAAATAGGAGTTAGCCTTTTGGACTAAGGTGGTCTTTTGGAAATCAATGCCCTTTTCTTTGCTGATGTTTAAATTTTTTACCTCAGGTTTACCCAGTGCAGTTTAGAGGTGACTCCAAAAATCAAGCATTCCTTTTGTGATTTTTTTTTCATTACAAGTGGATACAGAGTTTCTCACAATTATTATGAAAGGGATGCCACATGTTTTATGCAAGGAAACATATTATCAGTACAAGGAGGGCTAGACAAATAGCCTTTGTAATAACTGAATTCTATGGAATTAATAAGAGACAAAAGAAAAATGAATATCTTAAAAAACACCTTTGGAAATTGATTGCTATTTTAACTCTCTTTTTCACTTTGTACTTTTCTAGAATCCATGAAGGCACTGTCTGAAGCATAGGCAGTTAGTGGATAGCCTATTGCTTCCTAGATAGAAACCCCATATCTTTATGGTGCAAATAATCCAGGGTGTCTTTCTAGGTATTTATTTTATTTTGGCCCTTGTTTTCAGGTTTATTTGGGACTTTAAATCAGCTTGAAAAGGCTTAATAATTTAATATAAACTTTTAAACATATTGAAAGGCTTGTCCTATATATTAAAGTTGATTATATTAATGGTGTCAAAACTCTTTGAGTAATTGGGTCTTGGATAAAATCGGAAACTTGGAATTTTTTTATCCAGTTATTATACTGTATGACACAACAGGGAAACACTGATAGGAACTTCTAATTACTATAATTTCTCAATCTTCTAATTCTATTTTGAGAAATTCTCACTTAATTGTTTTGGAGTGGATTTGGGATATTTCTGGTAATTTATAGAAATGCTCCCTTCATCATGGTGTCTTGACATTCACCAATTGATTTCCAATTCTGGTCAGATTGCTAAATATTCACTGAAAAATCAGATGTTCAACTATTTCTTGTCCATAGTTACCACATAATTAATAATGTCATACAGCTAAGAAAAATTTAGTCTCCTGTGTAAATTTTACTTTCACATAAACAATAGTTACTTTTTCTATCATAAATATGATTCATGTAATATTTGGAACTGATATGGAAATATCAGTATTGTGACTGGTATGAAAATTTAAACATGCAGGTGAATAGATTGCTCAGTGAGTGGTTAAAAGAGCTAGCTTACAAAGGTTGATGGCCCAGGTTGCATTCCCTAGTCCCTACTTAAAGCCCAATGTGCAAAGTGGCCCATGTATCTGGACTTAATTTGCAGCATGACGAGGCCCTGGTTCATTCTCTCTCCGCCTTTCCCTCCTTGCATATAAATAAATAACATATATTTTAAAAATTTGAACAGAAATGTTATATTTTGTCTGGAAGCCCTAGTTATTATATATTTTAGGCAAGGACAAAACAAGTTGTGAAGAATGAAATAGGTAATGTGCTACTACAATGGAGATGAATCCATTTTCAATGAGAGAGCTAAGATGGTCTCATAGTTCTCTGGCTATTTCAAAGTAGACTTCATTGACCTTGATGGTAATTCTATTGAATATTTTATGTACCATGGCCACTATTTCCTGAGCAAAAGCAATGGACAGACAAAGGAAAGCAAATGAAACTTCTCATAAGTGTGGGAGGCATTGGCTACAGAAAATAGATATCATAGTAGGGTTTTGTGGCTTAGTCCTGTGATACCAGCACTCTGGAAGCTGAGGAAGTTGAGTCACCATGAGATCATGGCCCATATGGTCAGCACACTAAGTTCAAGATAGCTGAGCTAAATAATTGGACTGTCTCACGAATGAAACAAAAAATGTATATGGTAAGATGGAGCAAATGAACCTATCACTTACAAATAAATAAAAGCCTGTAGGTTTCAATTGCTATTATGTTCTTGTCACTGAATTTTATAGTGTTACAACTTACAGTTAATCTCATATATTCTTATCACTTTCATAGCGAAAACCTGTTCCCTTATATTTACAATGTTGTTGCTGAATAATATAATTTTATGGGCTGGAAAGATGGCTCAGCAGTTAAACTTTCTTTCTTGAAAAGCCTGCTAGCTAAGATTCAATTCCCCAGTACTCATGTAGAGCCAGATGCAGAAAATGGCACATGCATCTAAAGTACATTTACAGGGACAAGAATCTCTCTCACACACACTCTTTTACTCTCTCCCTCTCTCATGCACACACATAAATACACACATTAAAAAATATCTTTATGGGCTGGAGAGATGGCTTAGCGGTTGAGCGCTTGCCAGTGAAGCCTAAGGACCCTGGTTCAAGGCTTGGTTCCCCAGGACCCACATTAGCCAAATGCACAGGGGGCGCTCGCATTGGAGTTCGTTTGCAGTGGCTGGAGGCTGTGGCATGCCCATTCTCTCTCTTTCTCTCTCTCTCTCTCTCTTTCTCTCTCTTTCTCACTCTATCTGCCTCTTTCTCTGCCATTCTCAAATAAATAAAAAAAAATAAAAATTTTTTAAATTAACTTTACATATAGTTTTATGTTTGCACATTGATTTTATATTTCCCAAGCTCAATTTATTGTTGATACTACTGTGAAGTAATTTGAGAAATGTATATATATATATATATATATATATATATATATATATATATATATATATATACATTTCTCAAATTTCTCAAATATATATATATATATATATATATATATATATATATATATATATATATATATATATATAATGGGAGTCAGAAAAGTGTTATCTTCAAATAGCACAGTAATTCTCAGCATGTATTGCCTGAACCTACAACCTCAACATTTTCTAAGATAAAACAGAAAAAATATCTGAGGCCCCAACTCCAGATCTATTGACTCAGAAGCTGTATGATGCCATAGTATGTTGTGTTTTAGAAGGCTCTAGGTAATGATGTTACACATTTAAGCTTGAAAAATTCTGGTACAAATTCAAATTATGCCCTAACTATCTATATACTTATTTTATCTCTGATTTTTGTTCCTCTGCTGGACTTTCTTTCTTTCTTTCTTTCTTTCTTTCTTTCTTTCTTTCTTTCTTTCTTTCTTTCCTTCTTTCTGTCGGTTTTTTTCTTTCCTTTTTGTTTGTTTGTTTTCTATGCTAGGGTTTCACACTAGCTCAGATTGACTTGGAATTCATTATGTAGTCTCATGGTGGCCTCGAACTCTCAGTGGTCCTCCTTCCTCTCCCTCCCAAGTGCTGGGATAAAGGCATGAGCCACCAAGCCCAGCCTTCTACTGGACTTTCTATACTCTGAGTTGAGGTTTGGTGTAACATTGTCTGAACACATCATGAATGTGAGGAAACATTTCAAAATGCATTATTGAAGGCTTGAACAAATGTATGAATCTTGTGTGCCAATATGTTATTTGCAAGTCATGCAGCTCCAAAAATGGCTTGTACTTAAAAGTGTCTCTTGCTTTTTAAAAATAGTTTATTTATTTATTTGCAAGAAGGGAGGGAAGGAGGAAATAAGAAAGAGAGACAGAGAAAGAAAAGGAGAGAACAGGTGTGCCAGGGCCTCCAGCTACTGCAAACCAACTCCAGATGCAGGTGCATTTTTGTGCATCTAGCTTTACATGGGTACTGAGGAATGGAACCTGGTCCTTAGATTTTACAGGCAAATTTCTTAACTGCTGAGGATTTTATCCATTGCTCTCAATCAACAAAATGTTCATTTTCTCATTGTCATTGGGAATTAAAATATTTGACTGGATTATCCTGAAGACATAGGTGCCAGTGCATTAATTAATCATGAACAAATAGTTAAAAGAAAGATGATGGGCTATAGAAAATAGGAAGAAACTCAAAACAAGCTGTTGACCACTTATGTAACATGGTAAAGTCTGTGGTATGTAAATGTAAAAGAGTTAACAAATCTGAGGTGGAATCAACACTTTTTATTGCATTTTTGTCAAACTGGGGAATTGAGCCCATATTCTAGTATGCTAGGCAAGCACATTACCATTGAGCTACATGCCTATCACTTATATTATATTTTGAGACAAAGTTTCACTGTGATGCCCAGGCTACCCTTAAATTCGTGATGCCATTTCCCTATGAGTAGCTAGGCTTACTGTGGTGAACTGCCACACACATCTGTGTTTATTTGATTGTACATGTATTTAGTGTTTTCACAAAGGTATTCAAAAGTCATTTCTGTAACTATAAATTGGGGTAGTAATTATTCTACAGATATTATTGCATTGTTTTAAAGGTTAAGTGAGCTTCTTACAAAATCCCATAAACATTTTTGAGGACAGTTAGATATGCTGGTAGTTATTATGTTATAGTTCATACCATTATTGCCTTTTGATAGATAAATGATAGGTAATCCTTATATAGGTTGTGTTTTTGTCTATGCTCTAATATTTTTGACAAAAATATGTCTGTGTAATATTTGTAATAAGATAAAGACAAATGGTATAGGAAAAACATCTAGTTAACTTAAGAAATACCTAGCTCCAAGTAATTTTCTGAAGTAGGACATTTTAACTCATTTTCTATTTTCTCACTTTTCAAGAATACTGAGATTGCTCCTAGACATAGTGGCTCATGCCTACCATTCCAGCACCTGAGAGGATGAGGTAGGATGAATTTGGTGAGTTTGAAGCCAGCCTGGGCTACAGAAGGAGATATAGGTCAGCCTGGAATGGAAAGGTACCTCAAAAAACTTAGAAGAAAGAAAGAATACTGAGGTTTCCATTAACTACCTGCCTTTCTGATGATTAACTATGTCCTACTGCATGCTTTTCCAAGATTTTTCCAAGAATTTTCAAGGATTTTCATTTGCATTAGTGCCCCCTAGTAAGAAAAATTACCTTATTGTTAATAGATGTCACTTTCAAATTACTTAGTTCAGCCCTCTCATTGGTCATATAAATTTGTGTATATCATCCTATAAAGAATGTTTGAAATCAAACTCTGAGAACTATTACCACTTCAATGCTGTTCTCTTAATTTTTAACTTATTAATTTTAATATTTTCTTTCAGAATTTTGACTTATGTGGAAAAGTTATTATAAACATGAAATTTTATGTATATAAAACAAGCATATTTAAGGCAATTAATGTACAAATAATGCATAGTATTGATTATGTTTATTCTACCACCAAAAGAATACCACTGATTATAGTACATTTTGGGGTAGCAATTCATGTAGGCATAAGGGAAACTTTTCTCGTACTTTATTTTATTTGTCATCCTGGCTCATCATGGTGACCTTTAATTCATTTTCACTTGTCTGGTTTGCTTTGCATATATTGTGAAACCACTCTACAGTGTCTATTGAGCTAAAGTCAATTAATCACAGGGTGACTTTTAAAATCAAGATTAATAATAGCTTATTTCATAGCCAGAATACTTGATGAAGATGAGCACATTTTTGGTTCTTCACAATGCTAAGACATAATTTAGTGAAGTTTCAATATCTAGGGCAACTTTTCCTCTCAAATGAATTCTCTACAGAAATCTCTCAGCCTAAACAGATTTCCGACAGTTTCCATCAGGGGTTTCCAGAGAGGTTGTATGAAATGACTTTTACTTTTGGTTGCTGTGTATCTCTAAAATAGAGACATATTTGTAAGCCATATACCTTTGACTCATTCTCAGTAAAGGTAATGAGAGGAAGTGGAAAAAATAAGAGATGGCCTGTGTAAGATGATAACAATATCTGCTAGCAACATTTTGCACATCTCAGTCATGCCCCTGTGTTTGGAGAGAAATAGATCTTTTTATTCTCTCTAGTCTTCTGACAAGATTTGTCTTCTTGTATTTATGCAGGAAATCTCAAAAGTCCTTGGTGGGTAGATGCTGGTATATTAGAAGATATATAGCATTTCATGCTCATACTGCTTAATAGTACACCTTAGCAGTTTAGGAAAATGGCAAATCTGTTTGTTTAATAAGCCATATAATGTGCTGCATCGCCAATTTGATTTTGTGTGATGAACTAGGACAGCAATGACGAAGTTTAGGTTTTCAGGTCAGTGCACAACACATATTAAAGGAATCCAACACACACACACATACACACATACAGAGACAGAGAGAGAGAGAGAGAGAGAGAGAGAGTAGCTAGAAGCTGAATACATGTTGTACAGTATGTTATTTCCTGGTATAAACCTTGAAGCTTAGGTGCAGCTCATATATATATATATATATATATATATATATATATATATATATATATATATATATGCTTTATTACTTCCTTTCTATCTCAAAGTGTACCTTTCCTAGTATCTTTATCCTAAGCAGAATTGCCTCCGAAGCACCAATATTTCTGAGTGGCTGACAATTTCCACCCTCCTCTCTAAAAATACAGTGCATATCCAGAAGTAACATAATGCAACTACCAGGGGTTGTCACAAAACTAAGTATCTTCTGCTCTCTATTACCCTAAAATTGTAGTAGATTCACTTCCTATAAGCCTTTGCATATTGAAAGGCACACAATTTGATATTAATCATAAACTGTATAGTTATCCTAATTCAACTCTCCCCACATTTCACTTAATTTGCTTGCATCTAATGAAAACAAGGGGTAGCTTTATTCTATATAGGTAATTCAGTTTCAATATTATGATATAGAAAAACCAGGATAAATATAAAGCTCATCTCTATTTGCTTCTTTATCTTTGGAGGAGAAGAATACTCACTTTGCCTGCTAAACTGTTTCATGGGAATACTTACAAGAGAGAAGTTGAAGAAGTAGAATTTTGCCAAGTTTATTCTGATCAATTCTATTCAGTATGGCTAATTCATTGAAACCAATCTCTCATTGTTAATATAGTGCCTCATCTTCATTTGTCTCCAAGGTCATGTGTCGGCAGTTTTCATATGGGCTAGGAATGGTGGAACTTTTTTCCTCATGATAAACCATAAATTGCTGCAATAAGTAAAAACAGAGTCAAGGGTCATGTCTCATGTAATTCAACTTTTTTCTCAGTTATTTAACCATGCTTAATTATAAACCAGCCTTTATATTCCCCCTATCCTCCAAACTTTTATCACACTTTGGCCAAGAATTTTCAAAACATAGTTATGGGATTGGAGAGATGGCTTAGCAATTAAGGTGTTTCTCTGCAAAGCTAAAGGACCCTGGTTCAACTCACCAGGACCTATGTAAGCCAGATGCACAAGGGGGTGCTTTTATCTTGAGTTTGTTTGCAGTGGCTGGAGGTTCTGAAATGACTATTCTCTTTCTTTCTCTCCTCCTCTCTTTCTCCCTCTCTGCCTCTTTCTCCCTCTCTCTCAAATAAATAAATAAATAAATAAATAAATAAATAAATAAATAAATAAATAAGACTTAAATGTGCACACGCACACATACACACACACACACACACACACACACAGAGAGAGAGAGAGAGAGAGAGAGAGAGAGAGAGAGAGAGAGAGAGAGAGAGAGAAACCTGCATGCACAGATATTCTCATTTATTCTAGCTTCCACAGAATACCACATGCTATATGGCTTACACAGACTTTCATTTTCTCAAAGTTCTGGAGACTATGTAAGTGTGCGATTGGCAACATCCATTCATAATGAAGACAAGGGGGATATGTCACAGTCTATCTTTGTGCCTCAGTAAATAGCTATCTTTTTACAATGTCTGTTCACATTGTCTTCTCTGCACCTCTAATTTTCATTTATTTTTTTTAAATATTTTATGTATATATGTGTGTGCCTTCACACACATGCTGGTGTCCCTTGCTGCTAAAAAGGAATGTCCATAAGGCTTTATGTGGGTGGCTGATAATCTGAACCTGGGCCAGCACCACTAACTGCTGAGCCACCTCCCTAGCCCTACTCCCATGTCTTTTTCCTTTTAAAATATTTCTCTTTGAAAGCATAGAGACATAGAAGACAGATAGAGATAATGTGAGAACCATGATCTCTAGCCTCTGTAATAGAACTAAAGATACATGCAGCACTTTATGCATTTGCCTTTATGTGGTTATTGGGGAATCAAACCTCGGTCATTAGGCTTTGCAGGCAGTTACCTTAACCACTCATCCATAACTCCAACCTCCATCTCTTTTTCTAAATGTCCTCTTATATTTTGATATAGGCACAGGTCATGTTAAATGAGGGGCACATGCTCTTATGAACTTATTTTAATGAATTATGTAAGCCTTGACTTTATGTCCAAAAGTGTCATGTTCTGAATAGTCAAAACTTCAAGAGGTAAATTTGAGAGGGGTGAAACACAGTTCAATCCATAACCTCTGGCCAACCTTGTTATCCATGTGCATATTCCACATTTCCTCAATACCTGTACTTGGTAGACATATGCTGGTCTTTTCATCAATGAGTCATGATCTTCTCAGCTTCCAAGAATTCTTTCTAGAATATTTCTAAAAATGGACCACCCTTCACACTATACTGTTATATATGCAAGCCATTTTACCTGGCTTATTTATCTCTATCAGTCTAATGACATGCTGAATTATGGTCAGTTGTATGAATCTATGTTATAATGTGACCTCCCCAAATAATTTATCATAGTTTATAATTGCAAATTCATTACATGTTTGTGCTGGTTTGAATTAGATGCCCTCGTAAACTCATATGTTTTGAATACTTTGTCCCAGGGGGTGCAATCTGGAAAGTCGAGCCTTGGTAGAGAAGGTGTGTTGTTGGGAGCAGGCCTAGAGATATTATAGTCAGCTCTCCTTTGACTGAGTTTGGTTCATTCTCCTGCAGTTGTTTTCCACCTTCTGTGGCAGAGGTGATATCCACTCTGTGCTCATGCCACACTTTCTCCTGCCATCATGAAACTTCCCCTAACGACTATAAACAAAAGTAAAAACTTGCCTCCTATCAGCTGCTTTTGGTTAAGTACTTTGTCCCAGAAAAGAGAAGATAAAGTGCAGCAATGACTTTTCTTGAGTTTTTCCATCTATGCCTGTCTTACCCTGGCTTTGACTACCCATTGATATGCAGATGATATTATCATATAAAAGAAACTCTATCAATATTTTTAAAATCCAAACACTGCTCAGGTGTGAATATTTTCACAAATCAAGCATTTTTAGTATTCACAATGCATAGCTAATTTTTCCTCATGTGTAACACCTCATTCCCTCAAATAATGCAAAAACCTTGAAATCCTTTCCCTTGACTGCATCTGTTGCTTGAGGGAAGGTTTAAGAAAGGACAAATTTTGCATCAGGTGATGTATTCCCAACATAGAGAAGTTGATTGAGTAGTTTTTTTATTAGGCATTTGTAATGTGGAATGATTTCTATGTTCAAGGTGATTTCCAAGAATAGACAATTAGAATCATGTTCATTATTTCTGCACTCTTGAACACATGTCATGGATATATATACTTTTTTACAAACATATACAATTTAGTTTCACAAACAAAAGCTGAATATAAATTTTTTAACTAAATCAAAATATTTTAATTGAAATTCTAGCTCTTAGGCTTATTAGTTGAGTATTATGGAGTAAACTAGCTCATTAACTAGTAGGATTTGCCTTGTAGGATTATTTTAAAGAAGGAAATAACTTAATAAATGTGCCCAATATGTAAAATACCACATAAACTGACCTTAATTTGAGGAGAGGAAAGGAATAGCAAGTGGAAGATTAAGAAGAGGTGGAGTAGTATACTTAGGATTATCTCTCTGGTTTCGTGAGAAAGAAATTTCATTTGGTCGCTTTTGCTTCCTCAGGATTTGGCACTACACCAAAGTCAAGAAATATTTGATGGATGAATATTAGTTTATTAATTTATGAATTTCTTTCATTTCTTAAACCATCTACAAAGAGTTGTATGCATTTTATGGTTAGAGGTTTATGCTTGCACTGGTGGCTCCACCAGCCTACAAGAACATCACACTTTAAATTCAATTTGAGTATTGATTTGTCATCAGGACTTACTGAGCCTTTGAATATATGTCTACTTGACTCAAGTATGTAGGCTGTTCATTGGTACTCAATGCAGTTGATTACATTCCTGCCTTTTTAGCATCCGTGGGTGAATTAGCATATACTGATATGAATAATTGTTTTAATGAAATTTTTACTACTGGACCACTTTACTCTAACTTCATTGTGAATGCAATTAGGTCTGTCATATCCTCCCTGTAAGCCTGTAGATAAGACATGGAAAAATTTTTTTTTACTATAATCCTCCCGCTTAAGTATGATAGGAAAGCACCAATGAATTTCATACCACTAGTATTCTTTCAAACTGGAAATTTTAAGTTATGAAATATCACAAAATGACTTTCTTACTAAAATGTTGGCATTATTTCATAATGTGCACTTTAAATAAAGTTTTATGTGAGGACATATGGATATAGTCTTCATATGTTCTTTCAATTGACATTATGAGAATAACACAATGCTTATTTCTGTTTCAGATGTGTCATGTCCTTACCACTAGTCACATTTATTTTTCCTGTAATGACTCATCACACATTCTGATGAGTGTTGTTTGACAAACATAGATTCTTTTAAGTTCTTTGTTTAGTATTATTCATCAGATAATGGATAAACCACCAACATACTACAGAGTTTTCTTTTGAAAATTAAAAACATTTGTATTTTAGTTTCATTACAATAAGAAAGATTAAAGAATAGATTCTAAGAATGATTTGTTTCACACTTGGTCTGATGCTGTATTCAACTATGTAATTGCTTTAGGACTCATAAGGGTAACAGTGTCAAGTGACATAGTGTAGTGACTATATAGAATAAAGCATAAAAGCCAACCCCAAAATCGTTATCATATCTGGAGGAATGAGCCATTCCTTTGGGGTTGAGGCTGCCTTAGTTTAACTCCCTAGTATACACATATAAAAAGTAGTTGAGTGTGGCTATGCACATCTGTAATCCCAGTCTGGGTGAGTTGGAGCAGGGCAGAGGACACAGAATCATGACTGCCTGCTGACCAAAATTGACAGCTCCAAGTTTAGGGAAAGACTCTATTTCAAAGAATTAGGCAGATGAGCAATTGAGAAGGTCACTCAAAATTCTCCTCTGACCTACACCTACCCACACATGTTAGTGCACATCTGTATGCTCACATGTGCATATACCACACAGCACCACATCACCCATGCTCTATGCACACATATGTCAAAAAATAATTCAGAATACAGGTGAAAATGATATGTATGTTAGAAATTTCAATAAGTGAAACTAAAGATATTTATGGATGAAATTCATCACTCTTTCATAAAATATTTCTTATGTAATTTTCTCTTTGTGCTTGTATTAATGCATGACTCTATATTTGTACTGCTGTGCTGGTCCCATGTATTTATGTGACATAATTACATCTGTTCTCTGTGGAATCTAGTACAGTATCTTGTATACTATATATCAATAATCATTACATTATTGAACCAGTGGTTTTAAAATATTATATCCTACTGAAAAAAATAATGTTAAACACATCATTTTATTGAAAGCACTCAGCCATTTCATATTAACTGATTATTACAATCCATTAAGTTCTATAAAAAGCAACTTGCAGAAAGTTCTGAGTTTCAGAGCTATATTAAATTGCATCTTTGAACTACACTCATTATCTTTAATATAGCAGGAACAAAAAATGAAAAGGTTGTTGAGCCATTAAAGATGCTTACTTGCAAATCCTGGTGGCTCAGGGTTTCTCTGGTACCCAAATAAAATCAAATGCAGAAAATGGCCCATGCGTCTGGAGTTCATTTACAATAGCAAGAATCTATGATGCAACCATTCTCTCTCTCTCTCTCTCTTTCTCTCTTTGAAAATAAATAAACAAAATTCTTTTTAAAAAGGTTGTTGAGGGCTGAGCATGGTGGCACACACCTTTAATCCCAGCACTACAGATGTAGAGGGAGGAGGATCGCCATGAGTTCGAGGCCACCATGAGAATACATAGTGAATTCCAGGTCAACCTGAATTAGAGTGAAACCCTACTACGAATAAATAAACCTAAACTAAACTAAACTAAAATAAGTTGTTGAATAAAGCAAAATGATAATTATAATGTCATTTATTATTGTTCTAGACTTTTAAAATTGATTCACTCATTTATTTTTTGATTTTTTTATACATTCAATTAACTAACACTTAATAAACCTGAGCCAAAGAGATTGCTCAGTGGTTAAGGTGTTTGCCTGCAAAGCCTCATGACTGATTCAATTCACCAGTACCAATGTAAGACCAGAGGCACAAAGTGGTGCATGCATCTGGAGTTTCATTGCAGCAAGAGGCCCTTGCATACCCATTCATTCATATTCATTCTCTCTCTCTCTTTCTCTCTCTCTCTCTCTCTCCTTGCAGATAAAATCAAAATATCAAAAATTACTGTCTACACACTATATAGACAAATGTACAATTAATAAATTATAGTTCATTTGAAAATAGAGACAATAGGAATCATTCTCAATGTATTTTAGAAAAATATATTTTATGTATTGATTTGAGAGGGAGAAAGAGGAAGAGAGAGAAAGAGAGAGAGAGAGAGAGAGAGAGAGAGAGAGAGAGAGAGAGAGAGAGAGAATGGGCATGCCAGGGCATGCAGCCACTGCAAACGAACTCCAAATGCATTTGCTCCTTTGTGCATCTGGCTTACGTGGGTCCTGGAAAATCAAACTGGGATCCTTTGGCTTCACAGGCAAACACCTTAACTGCTAAGCCATCCCTCCAGCCAAATTCTCAATGTTTTATAAAAATGGATAAGACAATGCTTGACTGTTTGGTCTAGGGTCTGGTATAATAGAAATGCTGATATTACCTCTAATTTCAAAACTTAGTGTTGTTAGTATTGCCATCTTCTCCGACAGTGAGTATAATTTACATTGCAAACTACAGAACACTAGAATAGTAAAAGCTAATGAGTTGGGGAAAACCAGATTGTTGACATACTCACATTTCTGCCTTAAATCTCTATACTTTCATAAGCGTACTTCATCTTGCAAGTATTCCGATGTCAGGTAACATTTATCTGTGTCTTTGTATATGTAAAAACTGTGCTTTTTTATTGAATTGATAGCTACTACAAGTCCAACAATACCTTTTTTTATTAGATTTGTTTGTTTGTTTTTGAGGTAGGGTCTCACGCTAGTCCAGGCTGACCTGGAATTCGATTTATAGTCTCAGGGTAGCCTCAAACTCATGGCAATCCTCCTAACACTGCCACCTGAGTGCTGGGATTAAAGTCGTGTACCACCAAGCCTGGCCAGATTTTATTTAATTTTTATTTATTTATTTGCAAGACAGAGAGAGAGAGAGTCAGAGGGTAGGAAAGATATAATGGATATGCTAGGGCCTCCAGCCACTGCCAATGAACTCCAGATGCATGTGCCCCCTTGTGCATCTGGATTACATGGGTCCTGGGGAATCGAACTTTTTGTTTGCAGGCAAATGCCTTAACTGCTAAGCCATCTCTCTAGGCCAACAATACTTTTTTATACATACATATGGCCATCTCTTTACATCCTCTCTATACAGTAGTACAATGACCCAAATGTAGTAAATGAAATATGATTATACTCATCTTATAAATTTGTACTAAATTACAAACAAAAAAAGTTAAGTAATTTATCCAAGTTAGCAAGTGGTGCATCTGTTAGGTAAGCAAATCCAGGCCTTCTGACTGCCAAATTACTGTGGATTATTTTCTCAGCACCTTGAAAACTTCTATACCAACAAAAGACTATAAGCAAAATTTAAATACAGTCAACTGAATAAGAAATTGATGTTTTTTGTTTGTTTGTTTGTTTGTTTTTGTTGTTTTTGGTTTGGTTGGTTTATTAAGATATGGTCTCAGGCTGACCTAGAATTCACTATGTTGTCTCAGGCTGGCCTCAAACTCACAGTGATCCTCCTACCTCAGTCTCCTGAGTGCTGGGATTAAAGGCATGTGCCACCACACTTGGCAAGAAATTTATCTTATCATAAAAGTATTTCTGTCTAAAAATGTTAAGTACTTCCAAGAAATCAAAAGATCAAATGATAAATCCTTAACAGAAAAAATGTGTACACTTAAAATGTCATATGAACACTGGTATTTAGACATGAATTTTGGGGGCATTGGTGAACATGGTGCCCAAGCCCTTGCCCATGTCAGGCAAGTGTACTTTGAGATATATCCCAAAAATGAGGTATGCAAACTTTAGAAATATAATTTTTCTTATAATATATGCAAGATATTTAAAAAGCAAGAAATGAATCTATGACTCCAAAGAAGGAGGAGGAGAAGAAAGAAAAGAAAACCACTGTTAGTCTTGGTCAATCCTTGTTTCTTTGAAATCGTCACCACTACACATCTGTATTCCTGTAGAGTATTCCATGTTTGAATATGGCATCTCTATTACACTTGTTTCTTAGGCAAAAATGCTTAAAATTATTCTTTGTTTTTCTCTTTTTCATCCCTCAAAAGAACACAGGAGTAAACCTTCTCAACTCTATTTTCAGTGATGACCCCGAAGTCTACCACTATTCACCACTGTGGTGGTTTGATTGTAATTCTCCCCTCCCCCATAGAATCAGGTATTTGATTAAGATTAAGCTTCCTACTTATGTTTGCAGCAGGCAGAGTCCTAGTGGAGGGGGTATTCTACAGGGTAAAATCTGTGTCCAACATTAAAGTGGGTTCTGAGCCATCTTGAATGCTGGATAATCTATTGCTTTCTCTGCTCTGGTGTTTTTCCCAGCAATGTGAATGTAACTGCATCAGTCACCTTCATACTTGTTTCTGTGGTTGTATGTTTGAATAGATGCTATGGTGTTTAGAATTATAATGCCACCCCATAGGCTCATATAATTGAAAATTTGCTCCCCAGCTGGTGGTACTGTTTGAGAAAGTGGTGAAACATTTAAGGGGTGAAACCTTGCTGGAGTTAGTGGGTAACTATGAGTAAGCCTTGAGGTTTTATAGTCTGACTTGACTTCCTGCTGAACTTCTGCTTCTTGCCTCATGATGTGGCCCCCTGATTCCTGCCACTCCTTCTTTGCCATAATGAAGCCAACAAAAGTAAAATCATGCCTTCCCTCTTATCAGCTCAGTCACTCCCATGGAGCTTTCTATCTCACTAAAAGTAAATATAGAATCATCATTGTGGACTCAGAGACTGAAAACTCTCATTACCTTCCTCTTTCCCTGGCCCTGCCCACTGTTTCTCTGACCACATATCCTGTGACTCAGTTCCTGGTTCTTCTCTACAGGCTCAATTGCTGACTTTCTGTTTCTGACAGACGCCTACTTATTTGCTCTTCTCTCTGCCTGCAATGTTCTTCTGTTAGGGTACAATGATGCACACAACATTGGCTCTCTATCTCAGATCTCTTTAAACGTTATGACCTCAGCATGGCTCTTCCCCTGATTCTGCTCAAGCCCTTCACTCTATATCTCACTTGATGTGCATTAATTTGTTTCATTTCACTGTATTTTAAACATATTTTATTTATACATTTCATTAATTCGTTTTTCCCTTGGATTATGATATCTGGGGGTGGCAGGTGAGTTTGTGAAATGTATTTTTTTTTTCACTAATGTAATTCCTAGAATTAGCCTTTTTTTAAAAATTTTTTTATTAGTTTTCTATTCAGCAAATACAGGCAGATTGGTAGCATTATTAGGCTCATCCGTGATCTACCCGCTCCCCAATGGCCCCTCCTTGTTGAGGTATATGGGTCGTGCATTGTGGAGTTAGGCTACAGTTATTGGTATGATAAATGTCTGTGCATATCATGACCCAACATGTGGCTCTGACATACTTTCCACCCCCTCTTCCGCAAAATTTCCCTGAGCTATGTTGGGTTCATTTTTGGTCTGCTTCAGTGATGAGGTGTTGGGGGCCTCTGAGGCTCTGGCTCTCTGATTTGGTAGGAGTTGATTTTTCTCTGTGTTGGTCTCCTTCCCCCTTGTGCTGGTATCTGGTTCATCAGGAAAACAGCACCTTTGCTTGTTTTGCCAATTTTGCTTAGTTACAATCGGGGCCTTTTTGAGGTATGATGGGGTGGCTCTCTCCTTACGATCTGCATCTATCTGAAAAAGAAAAGCAGACTCTCCAACGGAGAGTAAGTTAGCAACAGGACAAATGAGATAACCCTTACTTTTTTAATAGAGAGTTTAATAGGTATAGGCCCTCTTGTACCCCATGATTGATGGTAGCTTGATATTGGAGAGTGGGCTTATGTTTGGATATGGTTCTAACTTGTTTCCCAGCTCCAGCTATGGGTCCCTTACCACTGAGGGAATCAGTTAGCCAAATCAAGAGGAGTTGGTTCCCCACCATGGCTGTGTACCACTATTGCACTTCTGTGGGCATCGCATGAGGTTATTTCTTGCTAATTAGGTTAGACAATGAGTTGCTTGGACAGATATTGGTCATTTCCCCCAATCGCCCATGTAACACCTTCTGGCACTAGACACACTGACTATCTGGGGACTGACTCTCTCCTGGCCTCCAGCCATGCTGTTCCATTTTACGTGTCAGCTGCATATGATGTCTTCAGCATTAGGGTGTTACCACTAATCTTTGGTGGTTCATCAAGTACTCTGACAGAATTCTGTCATTCTTTCAGGAAACCTTGTAGGTTTCTCTGATCAAAAGCTCATTGTGGATGATAGCCTCATGCTGGTACTGGGAGTTAGCGGTCAGTGCCCACTACGAAAATGAGGAAAAAGATAATTGATATACAAGAGTTAGGGAGGAGAGTGGGGGGGAGAGGGAGGAAGGGAAGATGTAGAAGATTTAGGTTAGACTTGATCCTACCCTCTCCAGTGTCTTCTTGTTCAGGTGTTTCCTATAAGGGCCTGGTGAAGGTTCAGCCATTTGGTCTGCCTTTTAGGAAGTAGAATTTTATGGTACCATTGTCATTTGGGTCTAGGTTAGTGTTTCCCACCCCTTCGATGCCCTCCCCTCCATAGCACACATTATCTTCCAAATAAATTTAAAAAAAATTCAGCACCCCAAATGTTGAAAAGTAGACAGAACAAGTTTCCCCAACTATATTGGAAGATTATTTGGCATTAAAATGGATATAACTATGCTATTACCGAAATCCTCACAAAATCATGCATAAGTATATGATAGGTGTTCCAGATTAGGCTTTCTTGAATTGTTTCCAATAAGATTTGTCAACAGTCTTAATGAGTGGGTAAAAGTAAAAATGAGCATATATTTTATACAATATGTCTCACTATTAAAAAGAATAAGGCACATTTGTGTGTACCAATATCAAAGGAACTCTATAATGCTTTTATTTAGATTATAATGTAAAATCTGTATTCTTCCACTATGAACATATCAACTTTGTCAAGTGGTTTTCCTCATGTCTAGTTTCAGGTGTTACAGAATCCCACTATTATCTTCACAACTTTCTGCAGTAAAATAGCCCATTTCATTTTATGGTATTAAAGCAGCCTTGGTTATATTTTACGTCTTAATTCTGGCTTGACTTCAATCCAACCACTTCACAGAAATTATTCTCTTTTTTCCCTTGTATGTTTTATCCATCTTTAACAATTATTCAGTGATCATAGCTTGTCCAAATTCAATTGCTTCATTTCTGTGCTACACATTTTACCTTGAAATTCCATTTACTATTATTTTTCAGGTTTTTTAGTGTAACATAATTAAATGGGAAGTTTTCTGAATAATTAATTGAAATATGATTGCATATATATGTATACCATTTTATGGGTACAAGGTACAAGGACCATAAATATATGAAACATAAGCAATGCCAAAAAAGTGGCAATATAGCCCTGCTTTGAAATCCTTGTATACCTATTTCCATTAGTATATAAAAAAAAAATGAAAAAAGTTCCATTCATCATACCAGTTATGTTATTTGTGTGTTAGCAGGATTGTTTTATTTTTTCCTGTCATTTGGCACTATTACTTTTTATTGACGTTTCTGATAAATTTTATTTGCAAGAAGAAATATGAAATCATTTACACCATCATGATGCACATCATATGTTAATATTGCCAATACTTCTAAATTTAACCAGGTAGGGGTTGTACAACATTCATATTCCTAATAAATGTGTTTTTTTTTTCTTGTGATTTTGGATATTGAGATACTATTGCTTTTGTTGCACATTATCAACAGTAATATATATATAACTAAAATTCCAGCTTTTTATAATCATTTATTTTAAGGTGAATACTTTTAATAAATATGATCTTTATTTTATGTACAAAAGTATGCAAATAATTTCTTTGAAATAGTTGCAATATAATGATGTTTATTCATGAATGAAGTTTAACATCCTTTCTCATTTTTTCTTAGGTTTTCTAATAGAATATTTTCTGACCTGATTTCGTGGAGAGTTTTTAATAGTTTTATTAGAAAAACAAATATATATACATATATACAGATAGATAGATAGATAGATAGATAGATAGATAGATAGATATTCATGACACAGTATTGTGGCTTAAATGTACATTTTAATATTGAAAACATTTATTTATTCTACTAATTTTACTTATGATTCCTTGTTCTGAAAGCAAGTATTAATATCATCTGTTATTAAAACAAATTATACTTGGTGGTTCAGTCTATTTTATGCACAGTCAGCTTTTAAAATTTTTGTGATTTTCACCTATTTCTATTTCACGATAGATAACAAACTAATATTCAGATACCAGCCAGTAATGTATGTTTGATTTTAGTCTCTATTTCATTTGACTAAAAGAAACACATTTTTAGTAATTAGAGAAAATTATAGTCAATTGTAACTTATCAATTAATGATCACTTTTATAATTATCATTAATAAAGATATATTGACAAATTGAAAAACATCTCAAAATATGTGCATTATTATTTATCAATATTATAATTTTAGTCATTAAATGCAATTGAAGAAAATTTAGCACTTCTTCCAAAATTCATTCACATCAAACAGAAAACCTTCAATCATTATTATTTTTTGAATTTTAATTAGATATGGACATATTTTGTACGTAAACAGCACATGTTGGTACCATCCTTACTCTCCTCCCTGCCCTTTTTCTGAAGAGGACTTTCTCATTGGGGATGCAAGTCAACCCCATGGAGATTTTGGCTCATGCATTATGGGAGGGGGGAGATAGTAGCATGCAATGGACAAAACATTACCTACCAATTCATGTATAACCCTGTAGGCAAGAATATTTTCCAACATTTCTGACAAAGATTCCCATTTGAGGACATATATACCAGAAGCATTCTAACCTTAAGCGTACTGAGGGTAGTTGCCAGTTTAGGTGTCATAGGAAGGTCAGTCTGAAGAATCTGTTCAAGATGTTTTTTTTTTTTAATTTAAAATATTATTTATTTGTTTGTTTGTTTGAAAGCAGAGAGAGGTAGATAGAAAAGAGGCAGACAGCAAGAATGGGCATGCCATTAATGAACTCCAGATGCATGTGTTTCTTTGTCATCTGGCTATACTTGGGTACTGAGGAATTGAACTCAGGTCATTAGATTTTGCAGACAAGAGCTTTAATGGCTAAGCATCTCTCCAGACCCCCAAGACTGTTAAAAAACTGTATATCCTGTTTTCCAGGAAAGCACCTGATGTTATGTGGATGCCGAGGAAGGGCTTTAGTATTATAAAGAGAGACTATTTTTTCCCCCCATCACCATTCACATGGGAAAGAAGGCAATGTTTTCAGTACATAGCTGTTAAAGGGCCTCTTTTACTTGTTTCCTTCCACCTGGAAAACTACCAGTATTTCAGAAGTACAAAAATTCTGTGTGAAACCTGCTCTAGATCTCTTGACAATAGATATAGGAATAGGAGTCAAAACATCCTCGTGAATTATTTCAGCACACCCTCTACTATTGACAGGGAATTGACTCAAGCAAGCCTGAACTCCTGTGATATAGAAATGGGCAAGAGAAGGGTATGAGAAAAGAAAACATGTGAGATTATATATATATACATACATACATATATGTGTGTGTGTGTGTGTGTGTGTGTGTGTATGTATTTTGTATATATATACAATCTCACATGTTCTCTCTCTCTCTCTCTCTGACACACACACACACACACACACACACACACACACACACACACACACACACACATATATATATATATATATATATATATATATATATATATATATATATGACAGTTAAAAAACACAAAGAGGGCTGGAGAGATGGCTTAGCGGTTAAGCGCTTGCCTGTGAAGCCTAAGGACCCCGGTTCGAGGCTCGGTTCCCCAGGTCCCACGTTAGCCAGATGCACAAGGGGGCGCACGCGTCTGGAGTTCGTTTGCAGAGGCTGGAGGCCCTGGTGCGCCCATTCTCTCTCTCTTCCTCTATCTGTCTTTCTCTCTGTGTCTGTCGCTCTCAAATAAATAAATAAATAAAAAATATTAAAAAAAACCACAAAGAAAAGTGTGTTAAGAAGCCCATGTATCTTCTAAGTAACTTTGACCACTGTCAATTTGGAATATAACCTTCAAAGTATTTTATTCAATTTATGTAAGTAAAATATGATTAGCAATGGAATTATAGGATAATAATGATCAAGTCTTTATAGCCTAATTGTTCAAGTAGAAAACTGTCTAATTTTCTTAAATTCCCTGTGTCTTAAGCTTAGGATATAGTGGTGGCATTTTCCAGTTATGAGGCTATTATAAATATATGTAAATACTTAACTTTTTAAAAAGTTAAGATGTATGTGGTAAATAGTGTGCACAAAATTATTGCTTATTAAATATAAGCAGTTTAAGAAATGTAATCACAGAATATATAACATTTTAAATTATTAATTTTAAGAAATACTATTACAGAACATACATCATTTTAAATCATGCTAAAGGTATGGACTCAACACTTCTCATCAATAGACACATATCTATGGTATTGATTTTAAAAAGAAAAAAACTGCATAGAATTCTATTACATGACTATAACATAGTATTTTCCTTATACACAGTTGTCTATTTCTACTCTGCTCATAAAGCATTTTAATTTTTATGTGGGTATTTTCAAGTATATAATGGTAAATAAACACTATAAAGGATTCTCATGTGTCCATCACTCAAGTTCAACAATTACCAAAACATATATACTCTTCATAATGAATTTCCAAAACTCATTGTAAACCATTAGTTTTGATAAAACTATAATTACCTTAGTGAATAGTTGCAGAGCCCATAATTGAGCAACTGAAATTAGAATTTTTTTTTTGTATAAGAAAGCCACCCTTCATTCTGTCCTTAAGATAGTAGCTTTATCCAATGTCAAAACTAAGCTTCAGTTCCCTTTAGTCAACTCTAGTTAACACTCTTCATTTTATCTTGAGTTATTATGATATATCTGAGAAGAAAATGGAATAATTTGGGGTACTTGAATGGGCTAAAACACTATATTCCTAAACCTACTGCAAATCTCAGAGCTATTTTAGCCTGTGTATTTGAATTATCCTTGTTCTACTCTGACACAACTAGGAAGCCTACATATTTAGATCCTGAAATTTTTACCAAAAATGATAGAAAGCTGTTTCATCTCAGTAAAGAGTCACTAAATTGAATTACAATAGGTAAAGGCTTCAATGAGTTCAGGGAAGTATATGTCTACTATATAGACTAGTATTACTACCTACCCTAGAAATTATTATATGCATATGCAGGTAGCTAGTATGAAAAATATAAGGCCCAAGACATCCATATGCTTTTGTACTAGACTTGAAGCCATAAATTCTGAAATAGCCCATGGAGAGTTGTTTTTCTTTGAAATTACAGTAGTATGTTCAGTACCGAAAGAAATTTGGTAGAGAAATAAGCTCTACTATTAAGTAAAAGTATAAATAAAGGATATAAGTGTAATAAGTAAAATTTGTAGAGATAAATTTACTCATTCTGTTGTGTCTATGTATATGATGTGCTCATGTGGGCATTCGATTGCCATGGCACCAATATGAAAGGGAAAGGACAATCCCATGAGTCATTCCTCATCTTCTACCTGGTTAGAAGCAGAGCATCTTGACATTCACCATGGTGTATGGCTGGCTAGTTGGTCCATGAGCTTCCAGAATTCTCCTGTCTCTGCCTCTAATCTCAAAGTTGGAAGACTGGGATTACAGAGCCACACTATAACAACCAACTTTTACATCCATTTTGAGCAATCTCTCCAGCCCTTGTATTTATGCTTATGTGTGAATATAAAAAATTAATATTGTTCTTGTTTACAATCTTGTATTAATATATTTACTTAAACTACTTATTATGTAATGTGCCCTTCATTGTTCTAGGTGTTTTAGATAAAAACATGAATGTTTCTCCCAGTGAATTTTATTTTTATGGAGAACAGGTTCACAGCATGTCTTCACATAAATAGGCCATGATGTGAGTCATGAAGAATAGTTTTAAAAGCTTTAAAATGTTAGAAGGTATCAGAGATGAAAAATGAGTATTGTTATTTTAGATACTGTGTTCCAGGAATTTGCTTGCATCTGAGCAAGAATTTAAAGGCAGAGTACAAGTGAGTCATGAAGAAATCAGAGGCAGAGTAAATTATAATAATAAATTTCCCATGGCAGAAGTATACCACAAAATATTGTATGTAAGGACAATGCTTTCATGACGCTTTCCTTGTAATGAGGAAAACAGACCATAAGAAAATGCAAAATAAATGATTCCATCAAATTGAAGTGCTCAGGAGGGAAAGATATAAATAATGGGGAAGGAATGATATTAGGTACAATAATCAAGATAATTTTCCGGAGAAATGACCCTCTGTCTCAGAATCAAAATGATTATCTGCAAAAATGAATGCTGTATCTTCCTGAAGGCTTAGCACACGGTAAAGGGAAGAAACATGTAACCTTTTTCTTGACATTGAAAATACAGCTATTGTTCTGAAGCTAATTAAATATTGCAAAAACATTGCTAGAACTTTCTTTTCTAAAAATGATTAAATAATGTTTCTGAAATGTAGCTGTACCTCATTATGAAGATACTTTAGCTAAGACACTAAATTGAGCTGCAGAAGTATTTTATTTTAATATAATAAAATTCTCATATGCATCATGCAATTAAAGAAAATGTATTCTTTTCCCTATAGTTTTGTTTACATTATCCACAAATGAGTAGGAAATTAATGCTGCAATAGCCAAACTGCATGGAAATTTTTAAAGATTTTTTTCTTAATATTCAATGAGTCAAGATTATTAAGTAATATTTGCATGACTAATAGATGCCAGATGGGGTACTAGAGGCAGATACATACCTGGGTAAGTTGTATAATACCCTCTTATTCTGTTATTATGTCTGTCAGAATCATGAGAGATTTCTTCTTGAGGTCATTAAACTTCTTTTATATCATCAAGTGTTTCATTATCACTAGATAGACGAGGTACCTGCTACTCAAAGAGTGAGTAGAGAAAGGCAACATCAGCAGTAGCCCCACATCTGCAGAATAAGCATCTGTATAGTAACAAGATCCCCAGAGGTTCACCCAGAGTATTTAAGTTTGAGAAGTCCTGCATTAAGCCAGCATTAAAATCACTTGGGGATTTGCTAGAAATGAATTATTTATACCATATTCGGTGACAGTGTGGCCCAACAATCTCTTTTTTATCATGCCCTGTAGGTGATTTCATGCATTCTTCTTGAGTTCTTCTCCAGAGATTGAAGCTCTACCAAACTATCACAATAGATCTCTGGTTCTCAATCTCATCTGCACATGACAACCACCTGGAAAATTTGTTATAATTCACATACCCAGACTCTATTTTGGAGCAAATATATCCCATTATCTAAGGGATGTGACCATGGAATTAGTGATGTGTGTTTGTTTTCATGTAAATATCATACTGTGAGAAGCACTGTTAGTGAGTCAGAAGATCAATCTAGTACTGTTTTTAAGGGATCTACTTTTTAAAAATATTTTATTTAGTTATTTGAGAGAGTGAGGGGGCCAGATAAAGAAAGTTAATGGGCTCTGCAGGGTCGCCAGCCACTGCAAAGAAGCTCCACATGCATGTGCCACCCACTGGGTACTGGCAAAATAAAAACATGGACCTTATAGGTTTTTCAGGCCAGTGTCTTAACCACTTAGAAATCTCTCCAGACCAGGGGATCTACTTTTTTTTTTTTTTAATAAGAGTTCAAATCCCCTCAGCAGTACCCAAAAGACTAAGTTAACCATATGAGTGATCTTCATTTATAATATGAATGCCCCTCTGTCTTCTCACATAACACATATCTACTTGATTTTACTTCCTGATGGAAAAAATCCATAAAGGGCCAAGTAATAACCTCTTACTGCTATCCACCACTGTTAGAATTAACACATTAGTGTGTAAAGAATTCCCATGTACCATGAAAGTACAACGTTTCAGTTGCATGTGTTTGCTGTTGCATTTTCTTGAACCAAGGAAATATATGTGAGGGTGAAATGTAGCTTTTCTCTCATATATAAATATGACCATGTTGCTAGAAGTTACTGTCTACCATAAGTCTGGATGTTGAACTTTTTCAAAATGTTAAGTACAAAAGTTCTCAAGGCACATACAGGGGAGAGCCCATGAAAAATAAACTTCCCATGAAATTTTACAAGATTGGATTATGTATTATGGCAGTTCAAGAACTTGTATGCCACACTGTTCAAAGTGTATTATTGGGCTGGGGAAATGGTTCAGTAATTATACAGACTTGATTGCAAAGCCTGCCAGCCAAGGTTCAATTTCCCAATATCAATGTACAGCCTGATGGACATTGTGGATTGCTTGTTTGAGTTCCTTTGCAGTAGCATGACACCCTGATGCATCCACACATTCTCATTGTCTCTCACTCTCACACTCTTTCCAAATAAATACATGAAAACATTTTCAAATGGTGTATTACAGATAACAGCCCTTCATTGCCTTTCTCCTGTACCTCACATTTGGTCTGTGCCTGTTCTTTCTTAATTACATATAGTATAGCATTTTCCATATGACCATACCAAGCTCTACATCCCTATAATCAATCATTTTTAGAGTTTTGATGTCAGCATTTATGTCATAAAAAACTATTAATTTCCTCTCTCAATTTTTCATTTCTAAAATTCCTTCCACCTTCTGTATGAATTGACCTTTGGACAATATTTTCTTGCTAGAAAAGTTGAAGCAATCAAATGGGCCTCTTAAATGTATTTCATCGTATTTATGAGTGTTGCTTATGAGGAAATGAAAAACAAAAGAGGATTATTGCATAATATCAATGAATGTAGTCTCAGCAACCCTATGGTTAATATGATACAAAGTATTTGCAATTGTGGAAGTCTTTCATTAAAATGAATAGCTGGTATGGAGAATTATATTGATGGTCAACTTGAGAGCACCTCAAATCACTTAGAAAAATGAGCCTTTAGACATGCCATTGAGAAATTGTCTAGATTAGGTTAAACTTTGAGTATGCCTTTGAGGGATTATCTGATTATGTTGATTAGAGTGGGAAGATACACCTTAACTGTGGGTGGCACCTTTCCATGGGCTGGGGGCCTGAATTGGACAGAAGCAGAAAGGGAGCCTAGAAGCCACATTTATTTTTTATTTTTATTTTTTCCTAATCGTGGATACAATGTGACCAGCTCCTTCAAATTATACTGTCATGGAAGGAAGCATTCTGGAACTATATCCTGAAATACACGCTTCTTCCCTGAAGTTGTCCCTTGTCAGGATTATGTAAACTTTTTTTTTTTTTCTGTGAGCTGTAGTTAATTGAGTTTAGTAGAGAGTGGATTTCATCCTTGTTACTTTCATTGGTGTCTTATTCAGAACACAGTCTACTCAACTAATGCTTTCATGTGAGCACTTGTGATGTTTTTTCTCATATATCCATTTGCTGATTATACTTTAGCTTTTATTTTGGTAACCATGTTTTTCACTTTCTTTTTATCTATTAAGCACCACAAAATAGGCATGAAGTAGAAACGAGGTCTTCTGTATGCCAGGCTCTATTTCACATCTCAACAGAGAAAGATCCTACTATGTCAAAAAGAACAACTCCATATATCATACCACAGACCTTACTGAGACATATACACATAAAAATAATGGAATGATATGATAATGTAATAGCATCAGTGAATGATGCTTAGAGATCTACTGTGTACTATTTAATGAATTATAAGATTTGATGCATATTTTATCTAATCCAATGAACTATATGTGTATATATATATATAAATTTTCAGTGTATTTTTTATTCAAATTTATAAACTTATTTTTTTTATTTTATTAATTAGTTTTGTACTCAGCAAATACAGTCAATTTGGTACCATTACTAGTCTCATCCATTACCTACCCCATCCCCTAGGCCCCTCCTTGTTGAGGTATATGGGCCATGCATTCTGAAGTCAGCCCACAGTTATGGGTAGGATAAATGTCTGCATATCATGACCCAACATGTGGCTCTGACATACTTTCCACCCCCTCTTCTGCAAAATTTCCCTGAGCTATGTTGGGTTCATTTTTGGTCTGCTTCAGTGATAAGGCCTCTGGGTCTCTGGATCTCTGATTTGGTAGGAGTTGATTTTTCTCTGTGTTGATCTCCTTCACCCTTGTTCTGGTACCTGGTTCAACAAGAAAACAGCACCCTTGCTTGTTTCGGCAATGTTTCTTAGTTTCAGCCTGGGCCCTTTTGAGGTATGATGGAGTGGCTCTCTCCTTAGAATCTCCAACTATCTGAAAAAGAGAAGCATATTCTCCAACGGGGAGTAAGTTAGCACCAGACAAATGAGATAATCCTTACTTTTTAATAGAGAATTTGATAGGTGTAGGCCCTCTTGTAGCACATGAATGATGTTAGCTTGATACTGGAGAGTGGGATTATGTTTGGATATGGTTCTGACTTGTTTCCCAGCTCCAGCTATGGGTCTCCTACCACTGAGGGGATCAGTTAGCCAAATCAAGAGCAGTTGGTTTCCCACTATGGCTGTGTGCCACTGTTGCACTTATGTGAGCCTCACGGCAGGTTATTTGCTGCTAAGTAGTTTGGACCATGAGTTACTTGGAAAGTTATTGGTCATTTCACCCAGTTGCCCATGTAGCTCCTTCTGGCACTAGATGCGGAGATTCTCTGGGGTCTGACTCTCTTCCAGCTTCCAGCCATGCCATTCCATTTTACGTGTTATAGACTTATTTTAATTAGTAGTTCATCTGTACTGGGAGAATAACTTAGCTATAGAGTGCCTTGCTAATATTTTCAAAGTGCTGAGTTCCATCCTTACCAAGGCAAATACAATAATGCTGGGCATCATCATAAATTTTTCATTCAATTATATATTTACAGTTTCTTCAATAAGGGACTTATTTTGTATTATTTAATTTTACAGTGATGTTTGGAAATTATAGCTGAGATGTGCAGCACATGCACAACATGTATGAGGTTTTAATAATCACTAGCACCACAATAAATATAAAGATAAATTTACTCAGACATCATTGCTTATTTATTTATTTATTTGAGACAAAGAGCGAGGAGGAAGAGGCAGATTGAGAAAAAGAGTAGGCATGCCAGGGCCTTCAGTCACTGCAAACAAATTCCATATGCATGTGCCACCTTGTGCATCTGGCTTACGTGGGCCCTGGGAAATTGAATCTGGGTCCTTCCGTTTTCAGGCAAGGGCCATAACCACTATTCAATCTCCCCAGTCCCTAATTACATTTTGATTCCCATGTCTCCTGCTGAAATTTCATACCAAATATGGACATATTAAGGTGATAATTAATGTACACAGTAAAATTGCCTTAATGCTCTGCAGTAGAAGAAAACACCTATAGGTCCACAGTTTCTGATATAGAAAGGAAATTTTTCAAACATGTATACTAATAGAATAAGATTGGGGTGGATAATAATGTGGTTTATTTTATTATGCCACTGTCATTTAGGTCATAGCTTAATTGTCACTTTGTTAGAGAGAACTTCCTTGACACCAAAAGTTAATGGAAAAACAAACATGACCTCATTTCTCTAGGGAGCACTTATTAATGTATAAAACTCGTATGGCTGGTTCACCATTGTTTCACTGTTTCTCATCAATTAGGCAGAAGATCTCTTTTCATTTATATTCTATCCTCAATGTCTTGGTCAGTTCCAGATATGTATGTTAATTAATAACTAAAATTTTGTTCAATATATGTGTAAATACATGATTAATATATAATATAAAATAGAGCTTATTAGAAACAAATCATAATATAAATAACTTAGGGAAGACAGACATAGATCACCATGTTCTTTATGCCTGGTATGACTATATTTCCAGATACATAATAGAAGAGTATTTTTTTCATTACTTTTCTTTCCTTTTGAATACTTCCATTATATTGCTGTATAGAAAATCAACATTAGGTAAAGTCCATTCCATTCCTTTTAAAAATACCAAGTTTTTACACATATGTACACCAGCATGTACATCTACACATATATATGTATATTTTATGACAATAGTTATTTATAAGTGTTTGTACTTAGCACTACTGTCAGCAAGTTACATGTAGTTGTTTTGTTTCTGTCACTTGGTTGTAAACTCTTTGTGTACAAGCATTTTGTAATGTTGAAATTTTTAGAAGTCAGAACCATTACATTCAAAACATGATGCTTTCCAGTACAGTTTTGAATACTCACCTCAGTGCTCCCGTTAAGTTTTAGTATTGGCATACATATCTCCTTATCTGTGTGCATTTAGCAATTTGAAATGACTTACTGAAGATTCTCACTAATCCCACATTGAATGGAATCATATCAAAACTGCCTGCTTTTCAAATGTGCTATCACAAACTATAAATGAAACATTACTCTCTTCCAAATGTGAATTAATTGTGATAAATTTAATTTGAAAAAACCTGTTTCTCACTTGAGTGATACATGGAGTACCTGATTTATTCCAATAACAGCTAGTTTGAAACCCCTGTCTTTAACACTATGCATCAATTTCAGTATATGTCAGTATATGAAGTCCTGGAATTTGATTAGCCATAAATGACAGCTCACTGATGAATAAAAACAACTCAACAAAAGTCGCTAATTGTATAGAACAAGTAAATATTATACATACAACACTCATTTGCCTATAATTACACAGGTAACGTCTGTAGTTAGTTTCTTAATTTCTCGTTATAATACAATTGCATCCCATCTAGCCATATTTAATTGCATTGTTTCTATCACTATAATAGTACATCCCTTTTTAAAAGTGTTGAATGACAAATTTAGATCATAATCACTTATCATTCACTAATCAAAACCACTCAAGAGTTTCAGTTGCAATGAACAATCTGATTTATTACTCTGACATCCAAATGGTACCATATTATGTAAATCTGTATCCTGTCTGTAATCTCCCTAAGTTATGGTTAAAGATATTATCTTAACAAGCTTAACTAGCTAATAACTTTTCTGTTTTTAGAAGTGTCATTATATTAAAAAAAAAAAAAAACTTGTAATGTTTAACCTCATACCCAAAATCTCTATGGAAATCTTCATTTCTTTTTCTCACCTTACATGTCTGAATTTCTCTGCTATATTTTAAGCACATTGTAAAAACAGTATCCTCGTCTTGAGTAACTATTAAGAGGTGGTGAAAGCTTTCAGAAATGGAGCCTAGTGGTAGTAATTGTCAATGGGGAAACACTATTGAAGTGGATTAGGTTGGGACTTTAGCCCCTCCTTCCTCTCTGCCTTTTGTAGTGTTAATCAACCATGGACTGAAATCTCTGAACCAATGGATCAAAGCAAACCTTTTCCTTCTTCATTATTTCACATACTTGTCACAATAAAGGAAACCCAGCATATGATAAATACATGTACACATGGAATGACAAATATACTATTATATATAGTGTTTTCACTATTAAGGAAAAATTAGCTCTGGTTTATGGTTTCATAGGTTTCAACCCGTGACTATCTCCTCGGTTTGTGGGCCTGTGGTGGGGGAGGAAATTATGGTGAAACACCATATTATTTCCCTCATGGCAGCTGGAAGCAGAGTTTGAAGGATAAATTGATGGCAAGATATAGCTTGCAGGGACATACCCTCAATCTACTGATTACGTCCAAGCCCTCATGATTCAATCACTTCTGCAAAACACCACCTCTGAACTTTGAATTGGGGACTAAGTTTTCAACACATGACATTCTGTAGGATATTTCCTATACATTCCATGACACAGGAAGTTATATTGAATCTGCTTTATAGATTCCCACCCTTAATCTATACAAAGATATAAGATTATTAGTTAGGGCTGGAGAGATGGCTTAGCAGTTAAGGTGCTTGACTGCAAAGCCAAAGGACCTAGGTTTGATTCCCCAATACTCACATAAAGCCAGATACAGTTGGCACATACATTTGGAGTACTCTTGCAGTGGCTGGAGACTCTGGTACACCCATTCTCTCTCTTTCCTCTCTCTTTCTCTCAAATAAATAAATAAAAATAAAAATAAAAAGATTATTAGTTAAAGCTATTACATACCATTAATCTTCTAATAAACAGTAGTCTTCACAATTACTGTTCACATTTGCTTATTTATTTATACACAATATAAGGATTTTTATTTCTGTAATAACAATTATCACAAATTTTCAACCCAAATGACACAAATTTATCATTATGTGTATTTAGGTCAAAAATTGGAAACAAATCTCACTTGGCTAATATAAAGGTACTAATAATACAGTTTCATTTATTTTCAAAGTATGCAAGGGAGTCTTACCTTTTTTGCCTTCTAAAAAATGTCCTATATTCCTTTCCTTATGAACTCTTCCTCCATTTTCTATGCTAATAAGGGTCACATAAGTTCTTCCATTCAGCACTCTGACATATCATTCATTGGCAAATTTCTTCTCACTGCAGCAGGTAAAAGATGCTCCAGTTTTTAAGATGGATATGACAAAGATGATCTTACCTCTCTAATTCCCGAATTAACACTCCATATAAGGTTCGTACCCTTACCCACAACTACTAAGAATTGTTTACCATTTAAGGAAGCATACGCATTGTGTCCAGAAAGAAAGACATTTATGTTTGTAGGAGCCATTATTCTGCCTTCTACAAGAAATGTGCTTATGGATGCAGATATTATCTATCGTTGTAACATTATATGGGGCTTATGAAGTCAAGTGAAAGTTGTTAACCTGTTCACAGTTTTGCTTCTCTCTCTCTCTCTCTCTCTCTGTCTGTGTGTGTGTGTGTGTGTGTGTGTGTGTGTGTGTGTGTGTGTGTGTGTGTATAGAGGGGCATACTGAGGTCTAAGAGTTACCTTCTTCTTTCTAGTATAAAGTACCCAACCAAAGCAGATGATGGGAGGAAAATATCATCATTGTTATTATTATTAATTATATTTTCCAGGGGAAGCTTCATGATGGTAGGGGAAAGTATGACATGAGTAGAGGGTGGACAATAACTGCCAAAACAGGTCAAAAAAAGCATGAAGAGAGTGAACCAAATTCTAGCTAGAGAGTTATAGCTATAAATAATGGCCTTAAGCTTGCCCTCAACAACATACCTCCTTTAGAAAGGATCCATCTCCAAAATTGCCATTAGCTGGGGACCAAACATTCAAAACATGAGTTTGTGGAGGGCATCTGATCTGATTCCAACCACTACTGTCTTCTTTTATTGCAAAGGAATACCTGTCCAGCCTTGTATGGTTGACTGGGGAATTAAACCCAGTTATGCAGACTTTGTTAGCAAGCACTTTTAACAGCTGAGCTGTCACCCCAGCCACAGCCAAGTCTCTTTTATAGGTTCAATTTTCTCTCATGCAAATTATTTAGAAGTTTTCAGTGAGAACTGTTAACAAACATGCTATTTCTGTTCTTTTTGTACTGGAACTGGTGAATTACTGAACTGATAAATCAGCAATTTCAGTGTCAAAGAGAAAGATTGAGGAGGTAGTTTAAATCAAATTAATGACCTAGAGTTCTGCTTTATCTCAATTGGAAATTGTCCCTTTTAAGACATGTTGCTCAGGTATACCAAGAAGTTATGGAAGGAAGAGTGCTTTCTCTAGTGAAAATGGAATCCAGAGCTCTAGGTAGCTCTTGCCAACTAATTTTCACATTTCTACTAATAAGAGTTAGAACTTTAAATAAAGTTATATTTATTTAATAGTAATATTTAATGTACTATTTTTACATATTTAAAAGGTAAATATAATTCACCAGTTCTGGCAGAATAAATGAACATTTTAAACTTCATTTACCTTATTATACAGTATATTCATGTTTCTTAATTTCCAGTGCTTTATGCAATTGACTAAATTAGACAAAAAGAAACTAATATTTCATTTATTTAAAATTTATTATAGTAATCTACCAATGGGAGATATATTTTGATATTTGTTGGGTAACCTTAGAAAACAATATACATGTTTGCTTTGATGGAATAAAACAATATTTTTTTTAAATTGCAGCAGATATCTGAACATTGTTTTAGGTTTTAATTGATCCATTTTTAATTAATTATTCTACTGTAATTGCTCTGGTATAAAATGCAGTACAGGTTTGGCTAATGCATTAGTAAATTCATATATGTGGAGTTTGGTGGAATTACTAATGCTATTATCTGTGATTCGCTTTTAAGGCAAAGTTAATGAGTTTCATATATTTATTCTCTTCAATATCTCTTTAGGAAATTCCATTTAGATAGGCTAAAGATAGCAATATGGGTCTAAAATTACTAAGTGCAGAAAATTTAACTTAGCTTTACTTCTTTCATTCTTAGGGAAACAGTCTTCATTTTGTTGTTTAACTTTCAGTTAAATGCTTATTTGATACTGTCTTTATTTGGACTATGCTTCATTAAACCTCAATTTCCATTTAAGTTTGCTTATATTATATGATACTTACATCAGTTACACATGTATTTATTACTTCTATTTGTATCTTCCATAGCCCTTCTTTGTAACCTGATCTTGAAATTTCCAAATTCAATTTGAAAATATAACTTAAGCTTGTCATCATTTATGGAAGATGCAAATGAATTAAAAAGTGAAGGCTCAGGTACAAAGAAAAGTAATATTCCTTTCCTTATTTCAAAACTAGAGAGGGCCAAGTCATGATGTAGTTGAAGGATATTAAATAAGACATGGGTACACAGATGTTAGGAGGAGATTGAAGGTGCTGTTTATCTAATCCTTAATGCCATATCTCATCTGATAAAGCCTCACTCTTAACAATATTGTCCAATCATGGGACCAGATTCAGAGAGAGCTGTTATTTAACCTGTTTATACCAAAAGCTTTTGAGTAATCTCCAGATCAAGGCTTTAGTAGGTTGAAGATAGGGTTTTGCAGTTTGATAATCCAGGGATCATTAACCTTCTTTTTCCCAAATCATTGCCTTGTTGCACAGTTAAGTTCTTCGTTTTGATTCAGAGTCATCATTGTATAGACTCTTCTGAACTCCAGTTACTTCGGATTCACTCACCTGGCTTAGCGTTTAGCTCTCATGCTCAAACTAAATGATTGAGTTATTCATATTGTAAGATGTACTATTGCACTCAGACCTCATCTCTACTTTCTCCATGCTCCTCTTACTGCCTGAACAAACTGGGTTTGATTCTACACCAGTTCATTGCAAAGTTAGGTTTTCTTTTGCATGAACAACCTTGTCAGATTCATAACTTTGGAAGAAAGACTACTTTTGAACACCCAGAAAATTATAAATTGGTCTTATCCCAGCTGTTAGCAGATAAAAAAAAAAAAAAAATTACTTGACTGTTATTTGAAAGTATTTTGAATGCCATTTTTTCTATTGTTCTTAACATGTTCCATGTAGACCCGTTTTCTAAATTTACTTTTCTCTTGTATAAAAGGTAGTACACTTCATGTGAAATATTAACATTAACGAATATAAAAGTGCATTTTAACGTAATCTCTATATTTTAATTTTGGTGTATTAGCATACAAAGGGCTAGGTTTCACTAAGATGTTTTCAAATGCTTTTTAAGCCTTTACAATTTGATAAAATTAAACTCTGTAATTTAAACTAACCTGTAATTTAAACTAAAATTATTCATTTTAATGTAAACATCATTATTCTTATTCTGTCATTTATGAAACTTTGTTGAGAAAATATCAAATGAGATTTTTCACAAGTATAAGCACAAACTATAGGATTGTTGGGCTCTTAGAAGAAGATTGCAGTCTCATGGGTGAAATAGACTGTTTATAAGCAATGCTAATCACTTGCCATCTGGGAACAGGGTTTCAGTTAAAATACAGGTTGGTATCCAGATGTCTCCAAAGTACTTTTAAAGACAGAAGTTCCAACATTCAGATAAGCAATACCATGTGCAGAGGAACTTTAGGCCACACAATGTTAATAGTCTGAATAATTTCATTTGCTCCTCAGAGCCAGGATTATGTATTACAATCATACAAAAGTATGATCACAGTTCATACAATAGCATTATTGAGTTCCTCCATAAAGTTTAAAAAATATCTTTTTAGTCAATGTTCAGCCATTTTGGTCAATGTTGTAGTTATCTTTCATTGCCAAGACAAAGCACCTGACAAATAGCCACTGATGGTGTCAAAGTTTTAAATTTTGGCTCATAGTATTGAGAGGAAGCTTCTTGCTGGCCAGAGAAATTGTGGCCTGGGCAGAGGCTGCTCATCATTTCTGCCACAGCAGGTGGAGAGCAGCAGCAAGGGAGTGAGCCAAGCTCTGACAAGGGGGGGTTGGCTATAATTTCCCTAAGCCCATCCTCCACCTCCAAAACTGCCACCACCTCAGAACCAAGCATTCGAAACACATGAGTTTATGGATGATGAGTTTATGGATGACGCCTAATTTCAAACACCACTGTCAGTTAAATATGGAAGCATCTGTATGTTGGTCACATATTTGCTTTCTTCTATTTTGTATTTATGTCCTTTGTGATATTTTTCAACTCCTAGGTATGTACACATGTCAAGTTTTGCTTATGTTGTGACCACATTTCAATGATTTTACAATGCTTAATAAACCACTTAAGTACATTTTGCTCGTTAATAATAAAAAGATTGAATGAAGAATAGCTGCTGACAGTAATTAATATTCTTGCATACAGAAGCTACTCACCAACTAATTATATTCAGGAAATCTTTTCACTGTTATTTTGTTAAGAATACTTCATTATGTTATTTTTTGAGCACTGTCAGTATTCTGACATTGATATAGCTATTAATTTATTCATAACCTGGATTTGTTTCCAGTCTTTTAAACAGCCTTTGTTTTCTAACTTGCTTATGTTATTTCCATATAAAAAAGATAACTGGCTCATTCATTAATTTCTGTTAAATAAAATCTGTATAGCTTTATTTTCTAGCTCTGGGGTAAATTAAATAATCTAAGAAGTTAGGAGTCTATTGCCAGACCACCCTGAATGCATCTGATCTCATCTAAGAAGCTGTAATATGTGGTTGGTATAAATGTATCTTAAAACAGGTAGTTTATATTATCTAAACCTCTAGTTAGTTAATGTTAAATTTGGTGAGACTTCACATTTGCCTGCCTGACAAAGCACCTGATTAAGGATAGAGCTGTCACAGCCTTTTCACATGGGTCTTGTCTCACAAATTGAGAAAAGTTAGAGGCTGGGAGAATTTAGTGAAAAGTCACTGGTAAAATTCTTAACAGATACTTGGCAGGCATTAAGGTTGCCCTTGCCAGTGGTGCTAACTGTGGTGACAGGTTCAATCAAGAATTGAGCATTTACATCAATATAGATTGAGTTTTTCTATTATTTCCCTTTAGACAGTCATGATTTTTCTGTCATTCCACATCACCTCTACTTCAGGAGATGAGGCTCTGTCAGTCTCTCGGTGGCATTCTATTGTAGTCAGTTCCTCCTTGCTGGGACATTCAACCAGACACAGTTTATAGGAGGATTTTTTTTTCATGCTTACCAAATCCAGAGGTAATTCTATTAATGGCAGAGGAAGTTGTTGGCTTCCATACATCTAAGCAGAGAGAGAGAAAAAAATAACATTCAGCAAGCAAACACAAATATCAGCAAACAACCACCTCCAGAGCTCAAACTGCTCTCACTCCAAACCTTTGGGCTGGAATTAAAATCTACCCCCCACCAAGACACCTTATGGCTGGACTTCAGGATCCTCCAACAGTGACATGACCTCTGTAGCAGGGATCTATCTGTTCTGGGCTGAAGTTGCAAGTTCAACTTTAATAAAACACCGCAATCAATGGAGCCATACATTTACACTGTCATATTCAAACTACCACACATGACAAAGTGGAAAGTCACACTCAATGGGTTTGCAGGTAATTTCCCCTCCTCAAATGCACATGGGAATAAGGACTAAGTGCAATTCCTTCACACATTTTTTAATATTTTATTTTTATTTATTTATTAGAGAGAGATATACAGAAATAGGTAGAGAGAGAGAGAGAATGGGCTCGCCAGGACCTTCAGCCACTGCAAATGAGCTACATATGTGTGTGCCGCCTTACGTATCTGGATAATGTGGGTCCTGTGGAGTCAAACCTGGGTCCTTTGGCTTTGCAGAAAAGCACCTTAACCACTAAGCCATCCCTCCAGCCCCCTTCACACATTTTTGAAGTGATGCTACCTACTACATTCTCTTGTTCCTTGTCAATTATTTAACCAACTTTCTTTTCTTTTCTTTTAATACTTGATCTCTCTGGATTTTTTTTGTCTTATCGTTTAAACTAAGTCTTTCTTTTGTCTTTCCTAGTGAACCCATTATTTTTTTTCTCCTTTCACTTTTTTCATTCTCTTTAGTTTTAATTATTTGATAAATTTGGTTGGGTCATATATTTTACAGGGTAATTGCACAATTCTTAATTATTTCATTTAAAAAAATGTTATTTCGGGCTGGAAAAATAGTTTAGTAGTAAAAGCATTTATCTGCAAAGCCTAAGGATGCTTTTGATTCCCCAGGACCCATGCAAACCAGATGCACAAGGGGGATCATTCGTCTGGAGTTCTTTTGCAATGGCTACAGGCCCTGGCATGCCCATTATCTTTCTCTCTTTCTGTGTCTCTCTTGCTCTCAAAATAAATAAATAAATAAATAAATAAATAAATAAATAAATAAATAAATAAATATTTTTTTTAAAAAATGTTATTTCATGGTGTTTTAACAGGTTACTACCATAAGACTTTGTCCCACAAATTTTGAAATAAGTATACTATTTTATTTACTTGTATATACAAATCCACAAGATAAGTCCCAACCTGCATAGGTAGAGATTACATATTTCATCTTAAAAATATCATCAAAAGGAAAATAGTCACACAAAAACCATTTCATGTTGAGACGAACAAAATAAAGTCTATGGAATTTACATTAAATACACTGCAATTAAATACTTGAGAATACTCAGATCCTTAATAAGATCAAAACATCATAGTTGTTTTAAAAATTTTTGTTTATTTGTTAGAGCCAGGGAGAGAGAGAATGGGAACACTAGGGCCTCCAGATGCTGCAAACGAACTCCAGATGTGTACACATCCTTGTGCATCAGGATTATGTAGGTATCTAGAACCTAGGGAATTGAACTTGGGTCCTTTGGCTTTTTTATCAAGAGCCTTAACTGCTAAGCCATCTCTTCAGGCCCACAAGGGTTCTTTATTGATGGGAATACCAAGTAATTTGGCAATTGAAAGGCATCTTCTGCATTTTATTCATTTGCATCAAATTATTCAAAAGAACAATTATTTGAGATTATATCTTATATCCAAATTATGATTTGAAAATTCTCACTAACTGAATTTTTATGTTCTTTTTAAAATATGTATATTGAATATAATGTTATTATATATTATAATATATTTAACATATTAAATTGAATTTTACATATAGGTAGATATACACAAATAGAAGTCTCTAACTGAATTGGAAATACTTTGGGTATAGTGTACCTTTTAACTAATCTGCTGACATTTAATTAAAAAAATGGACATTTATATCAAAAAATTGAGATTGGTAGTGAGCCAATCCAGTCACAGACTCAAATGTTTATGGTCTCTCTGGATCTTTATTGTAAAATGGCTTTCTTCTCACATTTTTTCCTCAGCAAGTTTATTATAGCATATATTTCAGCTTTGTGGATTTGTCAGGGAAGATGTTTATGTTTTATTCATTTTGGATCTTCTCCTAGAACTGTGATTCACTCTCTCTGCTGTTACATACACATCAGATGGGATTCATTGCAGCATACACAACTTTTAACTGTATGTTAAATACAAATATAAAATATAAATAAAAATATAGATATCATCTATCATTTACATTTAACAATGGAAATCTTATCACAATCAATTATGTCATCTCAGTACAGCTATCCTACATTTGTTGAATACAACTTTCTCTCTCTGCTTCCCTAAAGTACTTTATGGGATTATAAAAAGCTTACATTAAGAAAATCATTTTAATTTGTCATTTGTTGAATTATAACCTCTAACTATTTATTCTTAATAAAACTGCATGCAAAATACTCACATAATGACTCAATACATATAACATCAAAGGCTTGCATTCTAGGTAGGACCAATAATATAATAAATAAGACAGCTAATATTTTGTTCATTTTATTTACTCAGAAATTTAAGGTAAAATTTCTAAATTTGAGGTCTGGAAAGATTGCTCAGTGGTTAAAGGTTCTTTCTTGCAAAAATCAGAGGGCCTTGATTTTATTCTGTACACATCCATGCAAAGCCAGTTGCACAAAGTGATGCACACATCTGGAGTTTGTTAACAGTGGCAAGAGAAACTGATTCACCCACCCATTATCTCTCCCTCTCACTTTCTCCTCTTGCAAATTAAAATAAATAAATAAATAAATAAACCTAAATGCAGTATTTTACATGTGTAACAAGGAAGTATTTAGCCATAGTCATTCCAACATTAATAAAACATATAACCTTTAAAACATCATAAAAATATATTGGGAATACACACTGGGTTTTTTCTTGTTTTCTTTTCAAACTTAGCTTCTTTGCTAAGCATCATTTCACCATTAGATTGCAAAACACTAGTGTAAACCCTAAACCTTATACTTTGAAGTTTTTTGTTTTTATTATTTTTATTTGATTATGGAGGGGTTAGGGAGAGAGAGAATGGGCATGCCAGAGCCTCCAGCCACTGCAAATGATTTCCAGATGCATGCACCCCATTGGCATCTGGCTTACTTGGGTCCAGGGGAATCAAACTTGGTCCTTTGACTTTTCATGCAAGCACTTTCACCACTAAGTCATATCTCCATACCAAACCTTATTCTTTGAAAGCACGTGTCTTCCAAGTTTGAAGGGCCCTAAGAATATTTTCTTACATGGCATGAAACAACATAGCAGTTACAATGATGAATGTACAGTGCAACATCTATCCCTCCTATTGATTCACACTATTTTAGCTTCATGAAATGAGGTTAGATCTTTATCTAATAAGTAGTAAGTCAAGTTTACTTGTGTCCATTTTTGTTTTTACTTAAAGCCTCTTTATTTTTTAATTTATATATTTTATTAATTAGTTTTGTACTCAGTGAATATGGTCAAGCTGGTACCATTTTTAGGCTCATCCATGTCCTTCCCCCTCCTCCTGATCCTTCCTTGTTGAGGTATATGGGTCATGTGTTTTGTAGTTAGCCCACAGTTATGGGTAGGATGAAATGTCTCTGCATATCGTGAACCAAGGTGTGGCTCTGACCTTCCGCCCCCTCTTCAGCAGAATTTCCCTGAGCCATGTTGGGTTCATTTGGGGTCTGCTTCAGTGATGAGGTGTTGGGAGCCTCTGTGTCTCTGGACATCTGATTTAGTAGGAGGTGATTTTCTCTGTGTTGATCTCCTTCACCCTTGTTCTGGTACCAGGTTCATCAAGAAAACAACACCCTTGCTTGTTTTGTCAATTTTTCTTAGTTTCAGCTGGGGCCCTTTGGAGGTATTATGGGCTGGCTCTGTCCTTAGAATCTGCCTCTATCTGAAAAAGAGAAGCAGATTCTCCAATGTAGAGTAAACTTAGCAACAGATAAATGGTATAACCCTCATTTTAAATTTTAAATTCTCTAAAAATTAAGGTTACTTGTGGTTATTTACTAAGAATGGACATAAAATATATTTTTCCAATTATTAGTGTTTTTCTAACCCAGTCATAAAACCAGTGAATCAGAGATGCTGACATTAGGCTCCAGCATTAATAATGATGTACCTAATCTGCAGGCTTTGGTCTCATATGAATGTTAGATAAGAGGCATTGTCGCCTAAACCATCAACATACTCTCTTGAATGGGCTGTCTAAAAGGCAGGTTTAAATTCTGTAACTAGGAAAAAAGACAGTTATTTTCATAAGACACTCTCTGAAATGCATCAATTTGCATTTAATTACACACGCACAAAGAAAGAGAGAGAGAAACACTTGCTGATGCTAAAATTGATTTCCTATTTGGTTTTAAGCCTCCTAATAAACAAAAGAAAAAGGAAAACATAATGATGCATGTTTCACATTGTCTATTTGGATTTTTTTAAAAAACTCAAAACTTTTCTAAACGCCTCCGAAAATACTGAGTCTTCATAAACTCAGAAGGCTACATATGAGAAGTGAGTCAGCTATCACTAATTCCTGAATATCAACTAAAATATCATGGAGTAGGTCTTTCAATTAGGGAAGACAAAGCAAACCAAAAAGAGAAGTAAGAAAGGACATTTTGTGTGCCTTTGTGTGTGTGTTGTGTGTGTGTGTGTACGTATTCATATAGATGTTGGTTCACATGTATATGATGCATGTGCATTTTTGTGAGTGTACATATGGCAGTCAGAGATAACAGTGTGTGATTGTCTCAATCATTTTCTACCTTATGATTTAATTAATTGATTAATTAATTAATTTAAAGGAGAGAGAGAGAATGAGCACACCAGGGTCTCCAGCCACTGCAGATCAACTTCAGATGCATGTGCCATTTTGTCTATGTGGGTTCTTGGAATCGCACCTGGGTCCTTAGACTTTACAGGCAAGCGCCTTAACTACTAAGCCATGTCTCTAGCCCAACACCTTAAATTTTTGAGATAAGGTCTCTCGCTGTACCAGAATTCTCCAATTCAGTTAGATTAGCTATCCAGTGTGCCCTAGGGATTCTCCAGTCTTTGTCTCCCCAGATCTGGCCATATTGGCATATAATAACATGATTCAAACTCAGGACCTCATCATGTGTTGGAAGCGCTCTACGTACTGAGCCACCCACATAGTCCCCATACTGGAAACTTCAACCCTATAATTTCTTGGTAATGTCATACAGGTATTCAAATATACATTTACTTTTTGATAAATGATATTCACTCAATTAGTGCCACTGATTTTACTTAGTACAACAAACTTATTAATTGGTACACTGTAATTTGAAAGAACAGGCTCTGATTCTTTAAATTCTTTAACATTTTTCATCCTGTGATAATAACATCTATGAAGTGTTTTGTCAGTCTCGTGACTCCTGTCCATATTAGAATGCTATGAGGCAGCACAAGGCACAGCTTTATCAAAGAATAAGAACCTCCAGGAGATATTTGTTAAGAGATTTATCGCAAGGAATTGGCTTATGAAACTATAACAACTGGTAATACAAGTCCAAAATCCAGGGTAACAAGAAAATAATCAGAATCTCAGGGACACAAACAGAAGTACTTCAGAGAAGCCTAAACTCTGCCCCTATGTCTTTCACCAGAGTGAGTCAGACCACCCCAGACCAAGATTACTCAGGATAATCTCTGACTTAAACTCCACTGTTATCTTTAATCACAGCTATAAAGTTCTTTCACAGCAGTAACTAGATTTGGATTCAAATGAAAGATGTGAATGTAGGGTAACCACTTTGATATATAACATTGGCAATCATAGGCATGCACTGTTATTCTTCTAAGTTTCAAGATTAATTTTTTTTCTTGATAAAGTTAAAGTGCTATTGCTAATTTTTTTTTGTTTTTATTGTATTTATTTACTTGAGAGCAACAGACGAGAGAGAAACAGGGAGAGTGCGCACGAGAGAGAGTGAGAGAGAGAGAGAGAGAAAGAGAGAGAGAGAGAGCGCTGCAGGGCTTCCAGCCTCTGCAAACAAACTCCCGACGCATGCGCCCCCTTGTGCATCTGGCTAACGTGGGCCTGGGGAATCGAGCCTCAAACCAGGGTCCTCAGGCTTCACAGGCAAGCGCTTAAGAGCTAAGTCATCTTTCCAGCCCATACTGTTAAAAATTGATGAAACATGACTTCATCCAAAGTCTGTCTAACCCTAGAAAGCACAGAACTTTATTTTTTAATTTTCTCATTATTTTTGAAAGTTTTCTACATGTATGTAATATATTTTGATTGTATTTGCCACCTATGACATTCTCTTTTCTCCCTCCCTGTAACCTAGCCCTCTTTCCAGCTAATCCCCTTCCTTACTTTCATGTCTTTTTATTTATGACTCACTTACTAAATTTTACTACGGAGATAATTGCTCATCTATGTCTATGGTTTTTTTTTTGTTTTTACTGTTTGATTGTCATTTGCTAAAAACTGTATTCTGCACAGATCCCATCAAATGAAGATTAGATATGGAATATTAATTTCATTCCAATGTAAAGAAAAGTGCAATTATAAAATTTGTACAAAAATTAGTGAAACTGGAAACTTAGGCCCAGAAATATAAATGCTATATGTTCTCTCTCATATGTGAATCCTAACTTCAAATTTTAAAATGTGTCTGTTTAGGTTGGAGTGAATTTCTATAGAGACTAGGAAGCTACAAAGGGACCATAAGAGAGACCCACACAGCTACATACATGCATACCACCATCATTGTACTACTATTCAAGTAAAACTCCTTAAGAAATATCAAGAACCTTTTACTAAAATTTAGTTGAAACTTTGTATAGATACATCATGTGTTGGTACCATCATTCCCCTACTCCCTGACCCCACTGAGGACCACTTTAGTGGGACTTCTGTATTCACCAAGGAATTGTGGGTTGATACATTTATTGATATTGAGGATTGACCAGGGCTTTCAGGAACTCTGCCAGATTAATTTTCTTTTTGCAAGCCATTAACATAATCTGCATATTATAAACTGGATTGATCTTAGAAATGATCTGGCAGTATATCATCTAATAAAGATATAAAATGTCAAAAGTAAACTAGAAAAGACAATAGGAATAATCTTATAATAATAATAGAAATAATAATAATATAATAATAGAAATCTTATTTCTATTCTTATCAAAATATATTAATTAATTTTTTGCAGTTTTGCATATAGAATCCCTGGCACAAAAGAATATTTTTAATTCTGCTCTTACTTGGTTGAAATTTTTGACATATTTTATTCTACTGTACATATGTAGAGGAAACATTGTCATTCATCTAGCTGTAACCATCGAAAATCAGGAGACACTTAGCCAAATGGTAGGCATTAGATTCTGACAATGTACTGGAGTAAAAAGAGAGAGAGTAAAGCAGGTGCAGATGCTAAACAAAACTTTGTTCTATTTTCATGATGAAACTGTTGGTTTTAAATTAGATCATTTTCAGTTTAAATGGTGTGCTTATATCTTGCATTATAACTTTATTATTTATTTTTTCTCCAATATTGGAATATTCCTCAACTAGATCAAAAATGTAGCTTCCCTTATTTTGTTTGTAAATGAGTGTCAAATAATAAGCAAGGCCACATCTTAACTTATTACCTTTCTTCTTTTGTTCAGAGCCTCTGATAAGCAGGAGGTAAGGCACAACAACTTGGTGGAAAGTTCAATCCTGTGTATGTCCAAAATTAGTCTGCCATTTTTATATGCTAATACTTTCTTAATGTAAATATCAATTTCTAATTACATGGTTCATTTACTTCACATCAGAAAATCCCCATATTAACACATCTGCTCACACTAATGACTTAAGTATCTTGTCCTTTCTCCTTGTCATAAATGTGGAATCTGTCCACCTGCAAGCCTAGATTGTATGAAAATTATTTTAGTCTTGCCTTTCCTACTGAACTCAGCTAGGGAGTCTAAAAGGGGCTTGAGGATATCAGATATATGACATCTGATTACTGATCCCGTTTTATTCCAGTTGTATTATACGACCTTTGTCCATGGATATTATAAATAATAAAATAAGTAATTAGGTTTATTGGTGTCTAACTAAGATTCAACTTATTAAAACTTTTTGGTAATATATGCACTGTTTGATAACATGGCATTTCTCTTAACTGTAAATTCTGAACATTTGCCTCAGCAGTATGTATTCTTCAGATATGCAATTTTGCATGAATAAACTTTTGCTGTCACAGAATGATGGCATTTAAGCTGTTTTTGATTATTAATGGAGTTAAAGCACTTGCTATTTCTAAAGTGCCTTAAAAGAAATATATACATTTCATATCCGGATTTTGTATGAAAGTGCATTTTGTATGCCTTCAACTGAGTCAATCGTCTATTCTCTTTTTACATTACAGAGTAATAAAACAAATGCTTCGTTAGAATACCTTAATAAATTCTGATGGAAATGTAGAGATCCTTGCATTAAAAACTAAATTTGAATACTAAAGTAACATGGGAGTTTCTATTGTAAAATACCTGGATTTATTTATTTGATTAATTTCTAAAGCATCAAGTACATTATTAAATGGATCAAGTGACTATTTTTAAAGTAGTTTATTTATTTATTTGCCAGCAGAGAGAGAAAAGAGACAAACAGACACAGAGAGAGAGAGAAAGAGAGAGAGAATGGCATTCCAGAGCCTCTAACCACTGAAAATGAACTCCAGTTGCATGTGCCACTTTGTGTATCTGACTTGACGTGAGTACAGGGAAATCAAACCTGGGTCATTAGGTATTACAGGAAAATGCTTTAACTGCTGAGCCATCTCTCCATAATCATAATCATCCTATTAAAATTCCCTTCCCACCCTAGCTGAACCCCTACTTCTTATTCTTCTCAACTAGTGCCCCTCTTACTTTCATGATTTTCTTTGGTGACATCCTGATTTCAAGAAGGATTTCGTGCATGAGCATAAGTGAGTGTTTATTTATTTGATCATGGGAAATTTCATACTAGCTATACCACTGTAGACGTTACTACCCCACACCTTGGACAAACATTAACTATCAATAGCTTCTTATGCCAGGCTGGAGATTCATGAGCTATTTCCCACCTGTGAGGGGATGATGACGGGCCCAATCTTGTAATGATATTGTGGAGGTAAGAACAGGTGCTTTCAGTTGTTTTTTTTTTTTTAATGTAGTTTACTTTTATACATAACAGAATAATAAAAAGGTAGAATATGGGCTGGAGAGATGGCTTAGCGGTTAAGCGCTTGCCTGTGAAGCCTAAGGACCCCGGTTCGAGGCTCGGTTCCCCAGGTCCCACGTTAGCCAGATGCACAAGGGGGCGCACGCGTCTGGAGTTCGTTTGCAGAGGCTGGAAGCCCTGGCGCACCCATTCTCTCTCTCTCTCTCTCTCTCTATCTGTCTTTCTCTCTGTGTCTGTCACTCTCAGATAAATAAATAAAAAAATGAACAAAAAAATATTTTTAAAAAAAAGGTAGAATATTCAAGGCCAAATGAATCATCTCTAGCACACCCTCTGATGGTTCAGGGATTACAGCAGAAGAGCAGGTGGAAAGAATATAATAGCCAAAATATGGAGAAGAGTGCTTTGGAATACTATGTTACAGATTCAATGTGGTCATTATATATATGATCTCATGCCTTTGGTCCATAAATAGATTGTTATGGAAGATGGAAGAGGGTAAAAGAACATGAGACATCAAATTAGAAGAGGAAATAGCAGGAGGGAAGAGAGGGTTCAATGGAGGGTTAAGGGGAACAAAGGAGGATGGTGAGATGGGATTACATACATTTTTAATAAGGTTTTATTTTAACTTAAAGAAATGAAGGACAATGATTAAGAGCATGTGAAAACAAATTGTATTCTTAAGTCCTGCAATATTTATCTATGCACATGTTTCATATAAACACATTTTTTAAAAGGATCAAAGTTGACTTGTAGAAACGAAAACTGACAGTGAAAATTACAGACAAAAATCAGTCATTAGTTGAGCTTCACCGACTTACATATTTCAGTGACCTTGACATCCATTCTATCTTGGAAAACATACATTTTCATTTTATTTATGCAAACAGGCTAATGTTGTGGAGGCTGTCACTTCATTGCAACCACAGATAACTGCAGCAAGGATTCTACTTCAAAATGGCTCATTTACTCATGTTGGATGAGAATTGTGCTCAGTCACATTATCTAGGTGAAAATGTGAATCTCAATGACATGCAGCGACATTATTTTTGAAGTATTTATTCACTTTTAATGCCTATTCATGATTTCTGGAAAATATTTTTAGGTTATTGCAGATAGTTCAATTCAAAATTAATAGTACCATTACAACAATAATATTGGCCCTACTAAATACATGTTCTATATAAAACTTCAGGCATTTGTATCCTAAATATTTGAGATAAATACATTTACACCATGATAGATATTTCCAAGTTTATGTTTGAGGTGGTAAAAACTTTTTCCACGAATATTTTATATTGTATTATACCTATTATACATATTATTGACAGGATATATGATGACTTTGCATGTCCAAATGCTTGATATTAACTAAAATAATTATGTCCTTCACTTTGACAAGACATGCTTTGGAAGTTCTTTGCTAAACATCTCCATGTCCTTCTTTGACTTAAATCATCTTTAAGATTCCATTTTATTGGGCTGGAGAGATGGCTTGGTGGTTAAGTGCTTGCCTGTCAAGCCTAAGGACCTCGGTTCGAGGCTTGATTCCCCAGGACCCACGTTAGCCAGATGCACAAGGGGCATACGCGTCCGGAGTTCCTTTGCAGTGGCTAGAAGCCCTGGTGTGCCCATTCTCTATCTATCTATCTGCCTCTTCTCTGTCTGTCACCCTCTAATAAATGAATAAAAAACAAGCAAAAAAAAAAGATTCCATTTTATTAATGTTGTACAAATTCAGTGTAACATACATTTTATTTTTAAATTCCCACAACTGATTGATATATGAGGGAAAAGCAGAATGAAACATCTAAAATTATTTTTTTTTAAGTTAGAAAAATACCTCTCTATAAAAGTATACTGAAAAGTAGGTTGGTATTATTGCTCAGTGGAAGAACACTAGCCAAAGAAGCAAGAGGACCTGTCTTCAGTCTTTGTACCTAAAAAAATGTGTTTTAGCAGTATCTTGTTTCTGGACAATAAATAAATAAACAAACAAACAAACAAACAAACAAACATGGCCAGAGAACCTCAAGGAAGGAAAGTATTTTTCTGGCTTATAGTTTGAAGGGAAATTTTATCATGACAAGTGAAGCATGGTAGGAACAGACAAGCAAGTATCACATCTCTAAGGTGGCAAGGAGGAAGTAGAGAGATGTATTGAATAATCTCAAGTGTAAACATGGCTGGGCTATAACACCCCATGGCTCACACCAGACACCTCCTCCAGCAAGTTTCAACCTCCAAAAGGCTCTATCACAGGGGAAGATTATATATGAATATTATCCAAAAACCTATGAAGCTATGAGGGACATTTTAAAATCAAAGTATACACCTCAAGTATATTGAAAAAAAGAATCCAAGCATGTGCTATATATTCTTTGGATTCACAAAGCAAATATCAAAATTTGTAGAAGTTAAATATATATAAATAAATTATATAAAATTTGAAATGAACTTTATGATGCAGAATAAAGATAGAAAATGTATTACTGTTCTAGTGAGTAATATTATTTTTCTTTTCGTTAGTATTAAAAATGATTTGTAGTATCAGAAATAATGCATATGGGCTGGAGAGATGGCTTAGTGGTTAAGCGCTTGCCTGTGAAGCCTAAGGACCCCGGTTCGTGGCTCGGTTCCCCAGGTCCCACGTTAGCCAGATGCACAAGGGGGCGCACGCATCTGGAGTTCGTTTGCAGTGGCTGGAAGCCCTGGCGCGCCCATTCTCTCTCTCTCTCTCTATCTGTCTCTCTCTCTGTGTCTGTCACTCTCAAATAAATAAATAAAAAATGAACAAAAAATATTTAAAAAAAGAAATAATGCATATATAAACACATGATTAACATAGGATTTTGCTTTATCTTGCTCTTCGGAGGTATACTCTTCATATATACTTCATATATACTTTAGAGGTATATATCTGCATCAGTTATATAAAATGAGCTATTTGAAAAACTTGGCTGAGTTATAATGCTCTTCATTGGTCTTATAAAAATCAGATTAATGAATCTAAATATATATATATAAATATATAATATATATATATAATATATATATAATCTAAAAATATATATATCTATATATATCTAGATATATATATACAATATATATATATATCATCTTAATTTCTTTTAAAATATTTTATTTACTTATTTATTTGAGAGAGAGAGGCAGAGAGAGAGAAAGAGAATGAGCATGCCAGGTCCTGTAACCACTGCAAATGTACTCCAGAGGCATTTGTCACCATGTGCATTGACTTATGTGGGTTCTGGAGAATAAAACCTGAGTCCTTAGGCCTCATAGGCAAGCATCTTTACCACTAAACCATCTCTCTAGTCCTAAAATATTTTAATTTATTTCTGAACTTCAACTTGCATGCAATATTGTAACGGTGTTTGTTATAAATAACATTTGTAAAAATAAAATGGGACTAAAAGAATATTGAAAAGTGGAATTGATTGAAGCTATGCTATGAAAATGTTTTTAAAATGATGGCTCAGATAAGCATATTCTTAGAATGGTGGCCTAGATAAAGAAGTTCCTTGAATAATAAAAAGTGTATTTAATATTTAGAACCAAGAGAGATTTCTTAATTCAAAGGAAGTTTATATACAAAATATTCAAATTTATACTAGTAAGTACCTTAAGAATCAGATTTAGGAATAATGAAATCAATTTTCAATTCAGAAGTGGTACATTTGTTTTTTTGTTTTTCTGGTTTCTAGTAATTGATATTTCCAAAGTGATGAAAAAGAAATTTATTTTTTTTTAAATAACTGTTGCTAGCTGGATTCTTGCAAGTATATTTTAGTTGTTAAAATGTTGAAGTTTTAACAGATCATTTTAATTTGTCCAGAGAGAAGAGGAAAATAAATTTTCATTAGGTAGACACTCAATTTATTATAGACAGTGTTCTTGACATATGACACTTGATATACTTCATTTTGACCACTTATTCAACAAATATTTTAAGAATTGAGAAGAGGCAATGAACCAAATAGACGAAAGGATAAAAATCTTCATTTTGTTGGAAATGAAGCAATAAATAAGATAGATTATTACCTTGGGGGCAACTAAAATTGAGAAATGTTGTAGAAAATAACATATGGCCCTGCTTTTCAAATTTTAATGTGCATATGATCACCTAGGGATTTCATTACAATACTGATTATGGTTCAGCAGGTCTTATGTGGTGGCATAAGATTCTACATTTCTACCAAACTCCTTACTGATGCAACTGCAGCTGGTTTGGGAATACAGTGTAAATAGCAAAGACTTTATAGTCAGTGTGATGGGGGTCAAGACCAAAGAGTGGGAAGGGTGATATGAGAAAAATTTTAAATATGATGATTAGCTTGACCCTACACAGAAAGTGATTGTTGGACAGAGATATTAAACGAAATTGCCCAATTCAAAGGACTTCGGATGGGAGCAAGTCAAAGAAGGTCAGAATGCATGGAGTGTGATGAACAAGGAACGTTCTGTAGATTGAATTTGAGAGGCAATGGATGGGGAGTAGACTTTGCATAGGTTTACAACTAATTTAAGCGTTTTGGCTTTTTATCTAAAGGTACTTTAAAAAGCAGAGATTGGCATGTTATGTGTACATCTTTAAAAGATTAATCTCATTGAAAGACCATGGTTTTAACTTTGAGACATGTTATTACTGAACATGCATGGTGTCAACCTAAGTTTGTAACAGAGAAGTGGTGAGAAATGGAAATATTAAAAATCCATTTAGAAGGTAGATCCCAGTGAATTTATTGATATGTTTACTGCCAACTGTGAGAGAAAGGAATGAACCAAGGATGGATAGGGCTGCTATCAGTGTAAATGAGGACCTATCAGAAGAAGTCTGGGAATGCTCAGTCCTTGCAAATAGAGATGTGAAACATGAGACTGGGTATGAGTGTCTGGGGTACATGGGAAAAGAGAAACACTATAAGTTGTGATTTTTTTTTCTGTCACATTCTCATAGCAATCCTCTGCCATTCGTTGATTCTCATTATGGATAGATAATTAGTTTAACTGGCTGATTTGCCAGTTAGTAGAGTAGAACCTCTAGACATCATCAGTCATATTCCAAAGGCCATGCTTGGACAGTATTAACACTGATCGTGGCAACTCATTAGGCTAATATTCAGATAGGTCACAAATAATTTTCAGCAGAAGATTGAGTTGGTGGTTCTTCATTTTAGCCTTCTTGTTCAGTATTGGGCACCTTTGCATCTGTTCTAGAAAAGGGAAAGTGACAAATGGTATTAATGAGTAAGATATGTCTCTGAAATACTGAAGTTCAATCTTGCTGGAGAAATGGCATAGCAGTTAATGTGCTTGCCTGTGAATCCTAAGGACCCAGGTTTGATTCCCCAGTACCCACGTAAGACAAGATGGTGCATGCATCTAGAGTTCATTTGCAGCAGCTAAAGGCTCTGGTACTCCCATTCTCTCGCTATATCTTTTCTTTCTATCTCTCTATGCTTGCAAATAAAAATAAAAAAAAAAAACTTTATAAAAAGGATAAAGTGTACAGGCATAGTGGCTCATGCCTTTAATACTAGGACTCAGGAGGCAGAGGTAGGAGGATCACCATGAGTTTGATGCCACCCTGAGACTATGGAGTGAATTACAGGTCAGCTGGACTAGAGCATGATCCTACCTAGAAAAACAGAAAAAAAGAAAAGTAAAGAGAAGAGAACAGAGAGAAGAGAAGAGAAGAGAAGAGAAGAGAAGAGAAGAGAAGAGAAGAGAAGAGAAGAGAAGAGAAGAGAAGAGAAGAGATCACTTAGTATATGCCTTGTAAATACCTCACTGAAGCAGAGAGGCAACAACATTGATCTTACTCTTTTCCTACCCTTCCAGCCCTCACCATGGATTTTTTTTTTCACTATGAAATGCATATTAACAACCATGTGCTTTTCTTACATAATAGGCCTTATAAATGTCTTTTTATTAATATTTCAGTCATCCTTTTCATATTCTTTTTTTGTTTGTTTGTTTGCTTGTTTTGTTTTTTGAGGTAAGGTCTCACTCTAGCCCAAACTAACCTGGAATTCACTCTGCATTCTCAGGGTGGCCTCGATCTCACGGTGATCCTCCTACCTCTACCTCCCAAAATGCTGTGATTAAAGGTGTGCACCACCATGCCTGGATTCACATTCGTTTTTAAAAATACATTTTATCTTTTATTTATTCATTTGACAGAGAGAGAGAGAGAGAGAGAGAGAGAGAGAGAGAGAGAGAGAGAGAGGCACACCAGGTCTTCCAGCAGCTTCAAACGAACTCCAGATACAGATACATGTGCCAACTTGTGCATCTGGCTTAAAGTCATTGCAATCATAATCTTCATATCTCAATCTTCAGAGTGCTGTATTGAAGGCATGAGCCACAATAACTGGCATTAACTTCATATATTTTGAAGTATTATCTAGGCTTTAGACCATTAAAGCTCTTTTGGATAATAATAAATAGCTAACATTCTACTGTCATCTAAAATATATTCACTTATTTTTATACAGTAATTCTATTCACAATTTTATACATATATTTATATTATAAGCCCTCCTATCACATGCTCTTGTCTTCCTCCCCCTTCTTCTGACTCCCTTCTTCTCAACTAGTTCCTGCTCTACATCGTGATATTTTTTTTTAAGTGGTATGTATAACCCACTGAGTTATATTCCAGATTTTCAATAATTAACATACGCATTACTATTGAATTTTCATTGTCATTCTGAACTTTGACTTGTAGAATTTCAACTTCAAGAACACTGTTAACACCTCAAGTATTAAATTTCATCTGAAAAAAATGCATGAAAAGGTGTGAGCATCCCTCAGTAAAACCACTTAAAAGATTTTTTTTTAAATGTCTATGCTAGTTCTCATACTTGTACAACAAGGGTTCTTACTGGCAGAGAAATATTCCTAACTTTTCAGTATTTTTAATTTTTTTTAAATTTATTTGAGAGCGACAGACAGAGAGAAAGAGGGAGAGAGAGAGAGAGAAAGAGAGAGAGAGAATGGGCATGCCAGGGCCTCCAGCTACTGCAAACGAACTCCAGATGTGTGTGCCCCCTTGTGCATCTGGCTAGCGTGGGGTCCTTAGGCTTCACAGGCAAGCGCTTAACCGCTAAGCCATCTCTCCAGCCCTTCTTTTCAGTTTTAATCAATCTTTTAATGATGATTGTTCATAACTTGAACTATATGATGTGCCCCAGTCTAGAAGATTTTTACCTTGAATCTAACTAATTTGAATATTTTTTAAAAAATATTTTTATGAGAGAGGGAGAGAGAGAGAGAGAATTGGTGCACTATGGCCTCTAACCACTGTAATTGAACTCTAGACACGTGTGCCAACTTGTGTGCATGTGTGAACTTGTATGCATGTGTCACTTTGTATGTCTGGTTTATTTGGGTACTGAGGAGTCGAACCTGGGTTCTTAGGCTTTTCAGGTAAGCACCTTAATCACTAAGCTATATCTCCAGCCCTAATCTGAATTTTTTATAGCTATTGAGAACTGAGGACTACAGGAACTCCTATTTGCTATGTGTTCTTAAAACTTACAGTTAATTAGGAAAGTGACATTGAAAACTCCAAAAGAAAGTCAAAGATATTAGAACCGTATAGTAAACCTCATATATCAGCAAATAAACAAGTTCTAAGCAACACATAAATAGGAAAATAAATGTTATAAAACCTGGGAAATTTACAAAATAATTAGAGTTTAACTGTTTAATTGTTTGTAATAGATTAAAATGTACTAGAAGAGCACAATATTTATATTTTTTTTCTCTCATATTACACCTTTAAATATTCCATAGCTTACCAGTCCCGTAATTTATCAGATGCCTAGCGCTGCCACAATTAAGTACCACAGAAAGGGGTGAGTTTATCAGAGCTTGATGGTAATAGCCTGTTATTTTAAAACAGTTCAGTCTGCAAGCGCAGGATAGCAAGAGATCAAGTAAAAACTGAGAAGGAAGCCAGTTGTCTGCTAGATAGCCTTCATAGTGCTGGAAAGTGCTGTGCCAGCTCCTGAGGGTAATGGTCACTAACAGTGTGAACAAGCCACGGATCATAAAAACTATAAAATCAACCAGACAGGTAAGATATACAAACCTGTGCAATAGAGGCACAAAGGCTATGGGGGGGGTAGTCAACTCCTCTCTCATTGGATATGAGGTCTGCTCAATGGGGGGAAATCTATTCCTGGTAGTGAAAACTAAGAGTTCTACAGATAGGAAAGCCATAGATTCTAGAGAGAAACCCTCACTGTTCTTTGGCTACGAAGAAACAGTATGCATTATAATCCCGCAGCTCCAATAGCACTTTCCAGCGCTACAGGAGCTAATCAGGAAAGGAAAGGTTTCCCTCTCAATTTCAGCATGGTCCCTCAATTTGCTGTGACTGCAGTCTGTGATGTCCTCAGCAATAGGGTCTTAACTTTTACTTCTATCTGGTAACCAGATACTTTGGCAATGCCTTCATTATTTTGGGGACCTCATGAGTCTCCACCACCAACAGCTCACTTGGGGCAGGCAACCTGATTCTGGCCCTAGGATTGACCAGCCAAAGCTCATGGTTTTCTGCTTAAGTTTTCTCCACCTTCTGTGGAGCTCTTCTCTCTGGGTACCACCTGCCCCCTACTGAGGGTTGTATCTTGTAGATTGCTATCCAGGAGGAAGGTTTCCACGGTACTGATTCATGCCCCCTTCAGCTTCCCTCCCCATACAAAAGCCCTTCAATCACCTTGTATTATTTCTTCCCTTTTGATCCTTGCCAAGTAGTCCCCTTCTCCTCTTCCTCCCTATTTCCCCTTTGTCCTAGCTTCATTCTAGCTTCATGTCAATATTTCTGATGCTTGCTTACTGCTTACACTCATCTCAAATTGTTCCAGATTAGGAACCCCATATGAGGGAGAAGAAGTGGCATTTGTCATGCTGAACCTGTGTGACCTTGCTTAGTGTGATTTTTTTTTTCTAAGTTCATATATATTTACAGCAAATTTCCTTATTTTGCTTTTCCCTACTGCTGAGTGGAATTCCATTCTGTATACAATATCAATAACCCCACTAAGGAGGGCCCTCAGTGGAATGGAGGCAGGAGAGAGGGGATATAAGTGTATACATATTTTTTAAAATATATTTAATTAAAAATGAAAATAAGGGGGGAGGGAAGGAATTAACATGGTTTTTTTTTATAATCATGGAAAATGCTAATAATTTTTTTTTAAAAAATGAAAAAAAAAAAAAAGCCAGGCGTGGTGGTACACTCCTTTAATCGCAGCACTCAGGACACAGAGGTAGGAGGATCGCCATGAGTTCAAGGCCACCCTGAGACTACATAGTGAATTCCAGGTCAGCCTGAACCAGAGTGTGACGCTACCTCAAAAATATATAATAATAATAATAATAATAATAATAACTAAATTTAATTTAAATTTAAATTAAATAAATGTCTAGACGTCTAGTTCAATGGTAGACTATATGTCTAGCCTGCAAAAAGCCCTATATTCATACCCAAGTGCTTCAAAAATATAAATAATAAAAATAAAAGCTTTTGTATAATGTTAAAAACAGAGGGTATGCCCATCAAAATGTCTTTGAAAGTACTATGGTTATCCCATTTGTTCCATGCTACTCTCACTCTTGGTTGTAAAATCGGCTTGTTACAGAGGCCAGGGAATAGCAGGAAGAACCAAAGTCCATCAATAAGACACGAAAAGATAGCTGTCAGCTAGCATTAGACATGTCAGATCTGTCAAGACCCAGGGTACTTAGAGCATAAGCATTTAAACATGAGTGCTCCTCTCACTGCTAGGTTACCCACTTCCTCCAGGAAGATGGCAGTAGAAATTGAGGACACTTAAAACTGAAAGCATAAATTCAAAGGAGGCCGAAAGCTCAACACTAAAGGAGTCTTATAACGTGCCCATGGCTCAGGGAGCATAGTGAAAGAGGAGGCAGAAAGATTATAAGAGTCACAGGGTGGAAAATCATTTCCTAAGTGATCCTCCTCAGAGAGACTGACTGGTGCATTCATGATTCCAACGTAAATACAAATAACCTCACTGAGGATGGATCTCACTGGAATGGAAATGGAGAGAAGTGATAGAAGAGTATAGACTGATTAGAATATGACCAATGTGCAAAATATTCAGACTATAACATTTAATAATAATAGTAATAATAATTAATAATAATAAAAGTGGTGAATTTATACTACAGAGAAATACTCAGCATTATGAAGATCCCAAATTAAAAAAAAAAAGGTATTTTCAAACTACACTTTATCTTAAAGTTCTATAGAATAATCTTTTCTTGAATCTTCCTAACTTCTGTTACAAAAATTTTTGGCATTCCTTGTTTTATAACTATATCTCTCTACTCTGCCTCTTTTTTCACATATGGTTCTCTATACCTCTGTATATTTATGTGCTTTTCATCATATGAACCATTGGGTTTGGGCCTGTATGAGTCAATTAAAACCAAACAGATCTTCTTAAAATTTATATTTTGACAATTTTCTAAAACATATTATTTTAAATTATTTCACTGTGACACAATTCAAATATGGTATTTACCCTTTTAAAGTACACAATATAGTGTTTTAGCATATTTATAGGATTATCAAAACATCAATGCAACCTATTTTTTGAATATTTCTGTCATCTCATCACAAAGTTTTTGTACTTCTCTTCCAATGCTTGGAAAGACATTAGCCTTTTTATTTCTACAGATTTGTTATTTCTGAACACTTTATACAAAGAGAGTCATGAAATACGTTGCCATCTTTTATGAGATTCTCACCATAATGTTTTCAAGAGTCATGTACTAATTTATACCATGTATCATGTTTCATTACAGTTTACTTCCAAACACTATTCAAATGTATAAATATCACAGTTTATAATCATTCATGAATTGGTAGACATGTAAATGTTGCTACCATTTTACTGTCAAAAATAATTCTGCATCAATGCTCATATGGCTGATCCTTTTCCTTAGGTATCTCTATGTTTTAAATCTGATTATTATACAACTTGGGTTGCAGATTTTCCAGTATCTCCAGGACGCATGTGATTATGCATACATTGAATAATCACAAACATTACAGTATATGTAAATTGATTGCTTTATATTTTTATAGATAATCCATTCATGGATATTAAAAACTTTCACAGTTGCTACATTTTCTTTCTTATGAGATTGTGCCTAAAACTCTAAAATACTTTTAAAATTTCAGTTAAAATAACTATTTGAATTAGAGGCAGTATCAGAGTTTTATACCTAAAGTTAACTTGATACCATAAATACAATAAAGTACTATGTCATTAAAAATAATGGCATTATAGTCTGATTACTAGACATATATCAGACACTGTGATTGCTTTCTAATAGCAATCACAATAATAATAATAATAATAATAATAATAATAATAATAATATAATGTATACTAAATATATATTATATATAGATAGAATTTTTGCTCTTTGTATTAGATACTAAATACTAAATGCATTTTAAATATACACTAATGCTGTGCATTACAATGAGTGACCAACCATGCAGTGCATATGTGGTGATGATGCCATAAAATTATATAACCTAATGATATCATAGCTGCCTAAGACTATACAAATATACATTCCCATAGTCCAAGGTCTTTTAATTGATATTAATACCTAAAAAGAAGACAAAAGAAGACAATGGCACAGAATAAACATTCAACTTCCATTTAGGATGGCAGCTTAGGTACCACACCAAAGCAGCCTAGGGGACGAAAGCCAAAAAAAAAAACAAAAAAAACCAAACAAACAAACCTCAGCAAAACACACACTTTTAGTAAAAACTGAGGTGTATAGGAAGTTGAAATGGCAGCGGAGAAGTGCACCAGAAAGCCACAGGAAAAGCCAGGTGAGGAGATTTTCCACTGACACCTGAGCTCTCTACAAACTCAAGAAACGGGAAGGGAGAGTGGCAGTGAACAAGGGAGGAGAGATCACAAGGTAGAAGAACACGTGGAACAGCGAGAGAACTAGAGCATCATCCACAGCTTCCCCTCCCCCACCGCCAGTGCTCAGCTCCAGTGAACAGAGCAGCGGTCCAGGTACCCGGCCATGCCAACTTGACCTGACAGCAGGACCCAAGCAGGAGCAGAGGTAACTAGGATTACACCAGGGAAGGGTCTCACCTGGTCACAAGCTGACTTGGAACCCTCAACAGACCAGAAATCTTAACCTTCTTTGTTTTTTTTTTTTTTTTTTTTGTTTTTTGAGGTAGGGTCTCACTCTGGCTCAGGCTGACCTGGAATTAACTATGTAGTCTCAGGATGGCTTCGAACTCATGTGGATACTAATACCTCTGCCTCCCGAATGCTGGGATTAAAGGCGTGCGCCACCACGCCCGGCTTTAACCTTCTTGTTATCAGGATTAAGGGTGTGGGCGGGGCACCACACACACTAAGGGACAGCTAGAGGATCTGGTTGTCATAATACCCACTCTTGGATAAATACTCTAAGAGTCTTGAGAGCCACACCTAACGCCTTAAGCTCCTACCCTGAAGTTATAGAACATCAGATTGTCTGATACATCTAATGATACCTAGCTAACTAGAAAATCCAATCATTAAATAATCCAGGATGCAAAAATATACACATTATAACATAAGAAACACCAAAAATGAAGACAATATAAATCCACCAAAAAGTATTAATACATCAGAAATGACCTCCAGTGAGAATGAGTTAGAGGAAATGCCTGAGAAAGATATCAAAAGAATGATTATAAATAAGTTCAAAGAAGTCAAAGAAGAAATCAAAGGAATGAAAGAGGAAATCAAAGGAATCAAAGAAAACACAGGTCACCAATTTAATGAAATAAAGAGGTCAATGCTACACATAAATAAGGAAAAAGAAATAATAAAGAAAAATCAGTCAGAATTACTAGCAATGAAGAACAAAGTTAATGAAATAAAAAACTCTTGAAAATCTCACCAGTAGAATGGATGAAGGAGAAGACAGAATATCTAACCTAGAAGACCAGGTAGCAGATCTAATACAGTCCAACAAGGAGAAAGAAAAACTAATAGAAAAGTATGAATGAGAAATTCAAGATATTTGGGACACTATGAAATGATCAAACATAAGAATTCAGGGCATAGTAGAAGGAGAAGAATTTCACTCCAAAGGCATAGTAGGCGTCTTCAACAAAATCATAGAAGAAAACTTCCCCCATATTGGGAAAGAGGTGAGATACAGGAAGCCTTTAGAACACCAGTCAGAAAAAAACATGGAAAGAAACTCTCCTCACCATATTATAATCAAACTACCAAACACAAAAACCAAAGAAAAAATATTGAAAGCAGTCAGAGAGAAAAATCAAGTTACCTACAAAGGCAAACCCATCAGGATTACAGCAGATTACTCAACACAAACTTTAAAAGCCAGAAGGGCATGGAGTGATGTATTCCAAGACCTGAAAGATAACTGTCAACCAAGGATACTTTATCCTGCAAAACTATCCATTCAAATAGACGGAGAAATAAGGACATTCTACAACAAAAGCAAACTAAAGGAGTATTTGAAGACAAAACGAGCTCTACAGAAAATACTTGATAGAATCATCCATGCTGAAGAGAAGGAAAAGCACACATATAAGGAACCAGGAAAAAACAAACATTGCTCAAATACTAGTTAACACAAGAGAGCAAAGGTAAAACCAGAAGAAATACAAAAAATTGGCAAAAATGAATACACACCTTTCAATATTATCTCTTAATATCAATGGCCTCAGTGCCCCAACCAAAAGGCATAGGTTTGCAAACTGGGTTAAAAATCAGGATCCTTCAGTTTGTTGCCTCCAAGAACCCCACCTTTCTACAAAGGATGGACACTATCTTAGGGTGAAAGGTTGGAAAATGGTGTTTCAAGCAAGTTGACCTAGAAAACAAGCAGGGGTTGCTATCCTAATGTCTGACAAGGTAGACTTCAGTCCAACATTAGTTAAGAAAGATAAGGAAGGTCACTTTATATTGATTAAAGGCACCCTCCAACAGGAGGATATTACAATCCTAAACATATATGCACCTAACATGGGGGCTCCCAAATTTGTCAAACAAACACTATTAGAACTAAGCTCACAGATAACACCAAACACAGTGGTGGTGGGTGACTTTAACACCCCACTCTCATCAATTGACAGGTCATCCAGGGAAAGAATAAACAGAGAGGCATCTGGACTAAATGAGGTCATAGAAGGAATGGACCTAACAGATATCTATAGGACATTCCATCCAAATGCTGCAGAATATTCATTCTTTTCAGCAGCACATGGAACATTCTCTAAAATAGACCATATATTAGGACACAAAGCAAATCTTAAAAAATACAGGAAAATTGAAATAATTCCTTGAATTCTATCTGACTGCAATGGAATCAAACTACAAATCAATAGCAAGAAAGGCTATAGAGCATACACAAAATCATGGAAATTAAACAACACACTACTAAATGATGAATGGGTCAATGAAGAAATCAAGAAGGAAATCAAAAGAATGTATAGAGTCAAATGATAATGAGAACACAACATACCAAAATCTCTGGGACACAATGAAGGCAGTTCTAAGAGGAAATTCATAGCTTTAAGTGATTAAATTAAGAAATTAGAAAGGTCTTAAGTAAATGACCTAATACTTCACCTTAAAGCCTTGGAATAAGAAGAACAAGGCAAACCAAAAATCAGTAGACAGGAAGAAATAATAAAGATTAGGGCAGAAATTAATGAAATAGAAACAAACAAACAAAAAAAAAAATCCAGAGAATCAATAAAACAAAGAGTTGGTTCAGAATAAACACTCAAACTACAAAAGATCCACTGGACATAGCAAAGTAATATTCAACCAATATAATACAAGATTTAAACAGGGAAAACATCAACCTCTGTAACCCCAGTTCCAACAACTTCAGTCTGTGACAAGTCTCCATGTCTAATAATTCTACTCAATGAAAATTTTCTGGAGTTCCAATTCCACCCCTCCAGTTAGGCTACTCACAGTTTTGGCAAACTTCATCTTGTGCCAGCAGCTCCCTGTGCCAGTCATCTGATAATCTTAGCATCTCCTTTGGGCCTCTGATGCAACCTGTAGTTCATCCTCATGGCTCCATTAGGCCTCCATGCAGATAATTAAAAAAAAAAAAAAAAGAAAAGAAAAAACTGCTTCATATTTCCCATGGCCACTACCAAAATACAAAACCATGTTGCAAATTCAATGACTGTCTCTCACCTCCATTTCTTATACTCTATAATACCAGAGGGGCTGCCAATTTGTTAATCCAGGGGAGGGGAATAAAGCCGACTTTGAAGAACTGGACATTTTAGCATGAAGGTTCCTTGGAAGAATTCTGCATTCTTCCTGTTGTCCTAATCCAAGACAGCTGGCCAAAAATCAATGGTTGTAATCCCTCAGACCGTTGTAGCTGAATGCATAGATATTTCATCCCAAAAGTTTCAGTTATTTTGTGCCATATCCCTCTGCTCACACCAGTCCATTTATACACACTACAGCCCTGCACAAGTTCTCAGGACATAGGCACAATAGAAAGCCTCTCACACAAACTGCTTCTAGCCCAGTCTAGGCATATCTCTTTCTCACCCTCATAAGCCAAACCTCACAGTCCATAGTTCTTATTGTATTCAGGTCTCTCAACTCTGACCAGAATAGTTCATCAAACTGTACTTACAGTACTGCAAGGTGTATCTTAGGCCAAAATTTCAAATCCTTCAACAACTCTTTCAAAAACATCTCCAAAAGGCCAAAAGCTACACAGTCAGGTTTGTAGAAGCAATAATCTCACTTTTCTGGTACTAATTTTACTCTTGCAGTCAGGTTCAAATTGCTGGCAGAAAACACCCAACCAAGAGCAGCTTGTGGGAAGAGGGGGTTATTTTGGCTTACAGACTCAAGGGGAAGCTCCATGATGGCAGGGGAAAATGATGGCATGAGCAGATGGTAGACATCACCTCTAGCCAAACATCAGATAGATAAGAGCAACAGAGGAGTGTGCCAAACACTGACACAGGGAAACTGGCTATAATACCCATAAGCCTGTCCTCAGCAAAACACTGCCTCTAAGAGGCTGTATTTCCCAAATCTCCATCAGCTGGGAATCTAGCATTCGTAACATCTAAGTTTATAGAGAACACCTGAATCAAAACTCCACATTGTGGCACATCAGCTGATGGTGAGTTAGGATGTAAAAAACAAGAAGAATGAGCTGGAGGGTTGGCATAGCAGTTAAGGTATTTCCATGCAAAGCCAAAGGACCCAGGTTCAATTCCCCAGAACCCTCATTAGCCAGATGCACAAGAGGCCGCTCACATGTGGAGTTTTGTTGCAGTGGCTGAAGGCTCTGACACACCCATTCTCTCTGTCTCTCTCTCCCTCTCTCCTTCTCTGCCAAATAAATAAATAAACAAAAATAAAATTATAAAAGAAGAAGGAGGAGAAGGAGATGATGTTGCCAATGATGACAAAGAAGGGGTTAGTGTCTATATATTCTATTCAAAGGAACATGCTTGATGATATTTTTAACCAATTAACTCTGTAGGATGGCAAGTAAGCTTTCAATATATGGCCTTTGGAAAACATAAATAAAGATTTCAAGCACAACAGCCACAATTTCTCAGAACATATTCCCATCCTTAAGCAAATCATGTCTAACTCACTTAATTCCTATGAAAACCCCACTATTAGAAACTTGACATTTTTAGTTCTCAGATGAACAACCCTCCTCATGATAAGATTAATTGCATTCTCTTTAGAGGTTAAAGGAGAAGGAGGCTAAGACAGGCATTAAAAAATTAATATGTAATCTTTCCAAATTTTAAGCACAATAATTTCCTTTTGCCTAGATCTTCTGAGATGCATTTGAAAAATATCTGTTCTTACTAGAGGCTATTTTAGAGTAATAGTCTAGCATTGTTTCTATTACTCAGGCTGAAAAGCCCAAATTCTGGTAATTTCTAACTGTTTAGTTTTTCTTTTTCAGTTCATGGGGCAAACCCAGGTCTTTCTGCATGTGGGAAAACAAATATGTTACTACGTGAGCTATCCCCCCAGCAATAGAAAGGAGTATCTTAATGAAATATTTAAATGGTACTTAGTTTGTGAGGAAGAACAAGATCAAATCAAGATAAACAGAGAATATTAGAAAATTATTTTAAACTGGAAGGAATTTTCACAGAAATTAAGTGTTAGTTATGATAGCAAAAATGTTAGAATAAGCTATTTACTCAGAAATAAAAACAACTAATTCTTTGAAAAACATTTCAGAACTAAAGGAATATACCCAAGTGTTAATTTATATGTACAAAGAATTAAATAAGTACCCTCCCAGAGCCTCTTTAGCTCTGATAATTTTTGGTAAGTGCTTAAGTTATTGTTATTCTAAGCAGTAAAACAAAGTTGATGATGCAGTATGCTAAGAGATATATACTAAGAGTTAAATGTATTCACCCTCTTCTTTTTAGGACCTTAATGAACAAACTTGGAAAAATAAATAAAAGAAATCACTTCTTATTATGCTACTAAGATAACTTATAATTAATTATAATGAAGTTCATGTCAGAGAAATAGGATTATAATATTTCAGAAGAATGATATTTACAAATAATATATTTTGATTTTACAAATTATATAAATAATTATATATAATATATATATAAATCTATTAATGTTGTATCTACTTAAAATAGATGTATTCATATTTTCAGGAGAAAACAATCGATATAGTGAAATGAAATTTTTTAACAATGTGATATATTCTAGTAAAAGTTGCAGAAATAAGTTTTCAGGAAAATGGGAAGGTATGATACCTATTTCATCAGTTATGTTTAATAAAATGATCATGAAACATGTTAGTGCTCAGGATATTAAAAACACTTTGACAGGATAAATCCCAATATGTCATTATGGAAGCAAATTAATATTTCCTGATAGAAAGATATATTATGCTCTGGTATCAGAAAGTATGTCTTAAGAGAGGAAGGATTTCTTCTTGAACAACTAAGCACCATTTTATTTTATTTTATTTTATTTTAATTTTTATTAAGATTTTCCATGATTATAAAATATATCCCATGGTAATTCCCTCCCTCCCCACCCCCACACTTTCCCATTTGAAATTCCATTCTCCATCATATTACCTCCCCACTACAATCATTGTAATTACATATATACAATAATAACCTATTAAGTATCCTCCTCCCTTCCTTTCTCCACCCTTTATGTCTCCTTTTCAACTTACTGGCCTCTGCTACTAAGTATTTTCATTCTCACGCAGAAGCCCAGTCATCTGTAGCTAGGATCCACATATGAGAGAGAACATGTGGCGCTTGGCTTTCTGGGCCTGGGTTACCTGACTTAGTATAATACTTTCCAGGTCCATCCATTTTTCTGCAAATTTCATAACTTCATTTTTCTTTACCGCTGAGTAGAACTCCATTGTATAAATGTGCCACATCTTCATTATCCACTCATCTGTTGAGGGACATCTAGGCTGGTTCCATTTCCCAGCTATTATAAATTGAGCAGCAATAAACATGGTTGAGCATGTACTTCTAAGGAAATGAGATGAGTCCTTTGGATATTTGCCTAGGAGTGCTATAGCTGGGTCATATGGTAGATCAATCTCTAGCTGTTTTAGGAACCTCCACACTGTTTTCCACAATGGCTGGACCAGATTGCATTCCCACCAGCAGTGTAGAAGGGTTCCTTTTTTTCCACATCCCCGCCAACATTTATGATCATTTGTTTTCATGATGGTGGCCATTCTGACAGGAGTGAGATAGAATCTCAGTGTAGTTTTAATCTGCATTTCCCTGATGACTAGTGACGTAGAGCATTTTTTTAGATGCTTATATGCCATTCGTATTTCTTCCTTTGAGAACTCTCTATTTAGCTCCATAGCCCATTTTTTGATTGGCTTGTTTGATTCCTTATTATTTAACTTTTTGAGTTCTTTGTACATCCTAGATATTAATCCTCTATCAGATATATAGCTGGCGAAGATTTTTTCCCATTCTGTAGGTTGCCTCTTTGCTTTTTTCACTGTGTCCTTTGCGGTGCAAAATCTTTGTAATTTCATTAGGTCCCAGTGGTTAATCTGTGGTTTTATTGCCTGAGCAATTGGGGTTGTATTCAGAAAGTCTTTGCCACGACCAAGATGTTGAAGGGTTTCCCCTACTTTTTCCTCTAGCAGTTTCAAAGTTTCCGGTCTGATGTTAAGGTCTTTAATCCATTTGGACTTAATTCTTGTGCATGGCGTGAGAGAAGAATCTATTTTCATCCTTCTGCAGATATATATCCAGTTTTCAAAACACCATTTGCTGAAGAGGCTGTCTCTTCTCCAATGAGTATTTTTGGCATTTTTATCAAATATCAGGTGGCTATAGCTACTTGGGCTTACGTCTGGGTCCTCTATTCTGTTCCACTGATCTACATGTCTGTTTTTTTGCCAGTACCATGCTGTTTTTGTTACTATGGCTCTGTAGTATAGGTTAAAATCAGGTATGGTGATACCACCAGCCTCTTTTTTGTTGCTCAGTATTATTTTAGATATTCGAGGTTTTTTATGATTCCAAATGAATTTTTGGATTGTTTTTTCTATTTCCATGAAGAAAGCTTTTGGAATTTTGATAGGGATTGCATTAAATGTGTAGATTGCTTTTGGTAAGATTGCCAATTTCACAATATTGATTCTTCCAAGCCAGGAACAAGGGATGTTTCTCCACTTTCTAGTGTCTTCTGCAATTTCTCGCTTGAGTGTTTTAAAGTTCTCATTGTATAGATTCTTTACTTCCTTGGTTAGGTTTATTCCAAGGTATTTTATTTTTTTTTGATGCAATTGTGAATGGGAGTGATTTTCTGATTTCATCCTCTGTGTGTTTGTTGTTAGCATATATGAAGGCTACTGATTTCTGTGTATTTATTTTGTATCCTGCTACATTGCTGTAGGTTTTGATCAGCTCTAACAGCTTGCTAATAGAGTCTGTAGGGTCCTTTATGTATAGAATCATGTCATCTGCAAATAATGATAACTTGATCTCTTCCTTTCCAATTTGTATCTCTTTTATGTGTGTCTCTTGCCTTATTGCTATGGCTAAGACTTCCAAAACTATATTAAATAAAAGTGGGGACAGTGGACACGCTTGTCTTGTTCCTGATTATACTGGAAAAGCTTCCAGTTTTTCCCCATTTAGTAATATGTTGGCTGTAGGCTTGTCATAAATAGCCTTTATTATATTGAGATATGTTCCTTCTATTCCCAGTCTCTGTAGGACTTTTATCATGAAGGGATGTTGGATTTTGTCAAATGCTAAGCACCATTTTAAATAAGCAATTTGGCAACAAGTGTTATAGTCTCTCAGAGTGATGAAGAAAGTAGTTATCAACTGTCTAAATTGCTGATTAGTTATATATCTCATATATATATATATATATATATATATATATATATATATATATGACAGTTTGGGGAAATTATACACATATACACACATATACACACATATATACATATACACATGCATATATGTTTCCCTAAATTACATATATCATACATTTTTTTCAAAATATGTTTATTTTCCAAAATAGACCAGAAATATATACAGATACTAAAAGAAATCAAAATATGTGGTTTTCAAACCCCACTTTATATAAATATAGAGTAAGGACACTTTATCATATAATCCAAAGAAATAAAATAAAAACAAAGAGATGGGTGGTAGCTTATATTCTCATACATTGGGTAATTCATCAATCTATTTAAAATTGAAATATCTTTAAAATATCACAAACATAGTAAAGCTTACTTTTTATTTCTGGTTCATGTTGACTTTTCTTAAAATTCTAAAGCATGCAGATAGATCATTAAGAAACTGTTAATTTTACCACAAATTATTTCTTCATTTGTGTGCAAATAAACTCGAGTTAACTATATATTGCTAAAATATATAACCATGCTTAAAATAATCCAATTATCTCAAGTCATATGAATTTATTCTATTTATGGATTCCAGAAAAAGTAGGTGGATTATTGCCTGACTTTTATTTTTACTATATTTCATCTCTAGTTTTAAATGTCACTAAGTTTTATATTGAACAGTTACTATTTTGTAAAATAAAAAACTGTCTAGGAAGAAGCCTGTTAATAAAAGTGACATGAAATTCAAAACAATTTGATGTAAGGTCTTTTAAAGCATGTAATCTTAGTAAATTTCATATACAACATACAAAAAAATGTCATAATTACTGTAGAACCATAAAATATTTTAAACAATTTAGTAATCTCCCAAATGATCAGTAGTCATATATGTTGTCTAAACTCCTTATTTCATGTCTATGCAGTTAACATAAGGTAGATTTCCTCTCAAAATCTCAGTTTGTCCATAGAACATTGACAAAAGCCAATATTTTTTGACAATTTATTGATGATTGTAGAAAGTAAAGCTCACCCAAATGTTCATCTTCTAGGAAGCTTAATCCACATCATATATTTGCATTTACCATGAAATGTGTCTGAATGGTGTCTGACTGAAGCCTGGTGCATCTCTCTTCCTCAGTCTTGGAGAGTTTGCTGTGCTTCATTTCCTTCCATATCTTGCCTTCCAGCCCAGTCTCCAGTTAGCAGTCTACCCAGCCCACAATTATGATCAGGGGTGCTAAGCATGAACTTTTCACTTTCAATAGAATTATATTGTACCGTAGGTACTTAACAGTATATTATTCAAAAATCTGTAATAAAAACCTTATGCTTAGACTGATGGGCTACTGGAAAAACTTCATTGAGGATATGCGTCTTTAGATGTGGATGTGGCCCCACATACAAGAAACCTCAGTTTAGTCCCCACCATCCCATAAAACTGGTTGTGTTTGTGAGCACCTGTAATACCAACAATCAAGATGTAGAGACAGAGGATCAGAAGTTCAAGGATAAATCAGCAATTTGGGGGTGGGGGTGTGAAATAGGGTCTCAAAAGCTTGCCCTTCCATGCCCAGGTTAGCATCAACATTTTGAGGTCAGCATTACCTGTACAAGACTAAGTCTCAGAGAATTTTGTGGAAGAAGGGAAGCAAGATTTTAAGAGCCACGGGGTGGAAAGGCATATCCAGAGGCATTGCTCCCACCACCACCCCAATGACTATTACTCTCACAACTCACAACCAACAACCACATAGTGAATACCAGCAATCCCACTGAGGGTGGAGGCATGGAACATGGAAATGATGATAACAACACATGATGTATCCATACAAAGTTTCTACTTTAAAAATAAGAAAAATGAATAGAGTCACCCTTCAAATCTAAGCAGGATCAATAATGACAATGTTGTTTAGTTATCTACTTTTGTCCCCTGACTCATGTCAGTTATCTACAATTAGAAATTTGATAAAGGGAAGAGAAAGGAAGGGAGGAGGGTACTTAATAGGTTGATATTGTATATATGTAAGTACAATGATTGTGATGGGGAGGTAATATGATGGAGAATGGAATTTCAAAGGAGAAAATGTGGGGGGGGAGGGAATTAACATGGGATTTTTTTTATAATCATGGAAAATGCTAATAAAAATTAAAAAAAAAAACAAAAAAAAATTCTGAAATACATCCTCTTGTAAGGGAGTCTCCATATTTGTTCTATAATATTAGATAACACTAATACTCTTTTGTTTCCCAGCATCTCATTAGTGCTCAATTACTTAAAGGTTGCAATGACTCATATACATTCAGTTTACATTCAAATAATTACATATCACTTCTCACACAGTTCCTGTCTCTGAAATACCATTTCTTTTCAAGTTTTCTATCTAAACATAGTTCAGGATATAAACTTCAAAAGAAACATTCTGATTTCCTTACTCTTTTGGGACAGTAAATCACAGTCTAGCACTTAATAGTTCTCTAATTGTGTCCTACATCACAATATCACCTCACATTTGAATTGTAAATTCTCTGTTCACACAGTATATATAGTCTACTTTATCCAATACTATAACAACTAGTATTAAATATAGTATGTACAATAATAAATACATGTTAAATAATTTTAATGCTTATTTGATATTAAGAAAGACTGTAAGACTGTAGGTTGTTTTGGTCAATATATAGATATTTCAATATATAGAGAATATAAATATAGGTACAAATATAGATGAGATATAAATATAGGTGATATAGATATACACAAAAATGAATTATTTTTAAATCATTTCTAGACTGCTTTTTAGGCTGAACTGAATTATATTGACAGTTTTGAATTGAATGACTCAAGCCAGAACATATTTAGAAGGAAACTAGAGTTGTAAATCTGATGGAATGACTCTGAGAAAATCAAAAAATAATTCATGGGATGCACAGGAAGATGGCATCAGAGTTCATGTTTTCAAGTATTAGCCTCTCTATCTTTGCCCCACCTGTGTCAGTAACAATTTTATTTGTCCATACCAACCTACTTCTAGTTTTTAGTATTTACTGCTAGTGTAGTTTATGTACATTTCCTTGTTCTTAAAAAATATGAGGGTCCTGTGTAATGCTTTACAACTGCCTATTTTTGCTATACTTATTTTATTTATTTGAGAGAGAGAAGGAGGGATAGAGAGAGAGAGCACAGTAGGGCCTCCAGCCACTGCAAAAATATTTGCATGCATCCCTTGTATATCTAGCTTACTTGAGTCCTAGAGTATCAAACCGGGAACCTTTGGCTTTGCAGCAAATGCTATAGCCACTAAGCCATCTCTCCAGCCCCTTCAATAATAATTTCAGTGCTGAGCACAAGGGCTGGAACTTTGTGCTTTATTTAATGCAGAATGAATGCATAAATGGATGGATTACATAAGATAAAATTAATTCCTGGGTCAGGAAATCATGTATCTCTTCTTATCAATATAAGTGGTTTCTTTTGGTTGATTTTGTGACCGTGTGTGTGTTTGTGTGTGTGTGTGTGTGTGTGTATTAGATATAAAATTGAATCTTGGTTGTCATGCTTTCTAAGAAAATGAACTTACACACCCAACTTTATAGAGTGGAATATAACTACCTTAGTCAAAATAAGCCAGTATTTACTAACATTTAATATCATCACTGAGCACAACATGTCTTTAAAATTCCATAGTCATTTACTCTTCTCATTCCATATTCTCTTCTGCAAACTTGTGAAAATAAATGTCTCTTTTATCTAAGTTATAGGTAAATCATAGTTTTCACCCTGCCTATTTGATTCTGTATTTCTTCAGTATCTTTTGATAGATCATGACTTAAGATGGAACGTTCAGTTGCAATGACCTAGGGTGGTATCAGCAATGAGAAAATGAGTAGATTCTGAAAAAATAAAGTCATACTACAGTGAGGACAAGTATCTTTAGAATTTAGTGCAAATGTCAAAGGAAAAAAGAAAGTCAAAATGATTGGTTTTGGGTTCCAAAATTTCAAAAATTGACTCTTTGTTCATATATATGGAGAGAGAGAGAGAGAGAGAGAGAGAGAGAGAGAGAGAGGGCACTGATATTCAGAAGATGTTTGTATTTTATAGTCAAATAGGTATTGTTACCTACATTCTCTTGTAGTGTTCATTCAGGCCCTTGACTAATTTGATTTTCAGTTTGTCTTACAGCCTTTTGTTTCTTCTCTGGACATGCAGAAGAGAATTCTAAAATTTATGCCTGCCAAACAGTTTTCTTTCATGGGAATTTGGTTTAAATGGATTCTGTTGCTATGGTACCTAGCTCGCAGTTAATGGAAAAATGCAGAATCAAAATAATACTGAATTTACAGTATATGTGTACCACTTATTGCTTGTTGGATTATTTGTTCTAATTAAAAAGACAAATAATATATTCACAATTATGTACTATTACATTTAAACTAATATTCACATGTTTGGATATGCATACGAGAAATGGCATGATGATGTAAGTATTTTGGAGGGAAAAGAGACCTGGGACTGAGAGTTTTGTTTGCTTATTGCTTTGCAAGTAGTTGCCATTTTGTAAAGTGGGTATGAATCACAGCTACTTTTTAAGGATGATATTAAAATCAGGAAAGTATGTTTTAATGACTATGACATGAACTAACTTTTGTCCACTTCAGGTTCATAATGTTGAAGCTATCAAATACATAACTTCATTATATCACCCTATTTTGACCCATGTATTTAAAGAAGTAATTTTAAAAGAGTTTCAATATGGGTCCTAGTCTAGTCTGACCAATGTCTTTCTAATTAGAAGACATTAATTAGGAAGGGGAGATAGTTCCATGGGTAAAGTGGTTGGTGCATAAACATGAGAACTTGAGGTTGGATCTCCAGAATACATGTAAATATGTTGGGTGTGGTTTCATATATTTGTGATCATAGTGCTGGGAATGGAGAAGCAAATCAGCAGGGTTTGTAGGGCAGTCCAGCTAAACCAGATTCATGTGAGATTCTCGACAAAATAAATGACTAAAATGAAAGTGCCTAAGGAAAACACCCGACATCAACCTCTGGCCTTCACATGCATGCACAACACCACACACACACACACACACACACACACACACATTCAGAGAGGGAGAAAATAAAGATGCTGAGATACTTAGAGACATGAGGAGCTATTGTACACAGGGATCAATGTGAAGACATAAGCAGAAGTTGACAATCTGCAAGCCTAATTATATTTGTATTTTTATCTATCTGTCAATCTATCTATTGTACTATCATTATATATGTCTATCTATATGTCGCCTATCTATCTACATCTATCTGGCTAGTCAGGAGCAAAAGTCTCAGAATAAAACAGACTGACTAACACATTGATATTAACTTCCATTCTCTAGAACTGTGATACATGTATTTCTATGGTATTAGCTACCCAGTCTGTGTTATTATGTCACTACATTCATTGCTAATTCATTAATTCTTTGTTTCTTTATTTCTGTCTATCAATATTCATTCAATCTATATATGTATTTAAGATGTTTAAAAGGAATTATACCAGAGTCATCTTCTACCCTGTTTTATTTGGGATATTATCTCTCAACACCAATGTCATATAACTTTAGTGATTTCAATGTACTTTGTCAATATATTTTTTCAAAAACAGAAGCATGTTATGTCTCTTTAAGCTGGTGATATTATATTCTTTAAACATAATAAATTGGCATATGTGTATATAAATGAAATTTGAGTATTTACATATGCAAATGCCATCCATTTGTCTCTACTTGAACCAGCTGTTATTCAGGTCTATGGATTCTTAATTTATTTCCAAAAATAGGCAGAAGATTCTCAAAATATCTCCTGTCAATTGTTTTTAAAAGTAATCAACCCACTCCCATGACCACATGTCATTTATAACTTTCTCAGACAATCTTTCTACCTTCACATAACTAAAGAAACACACAAAAGAAAATAATGAACATTTTCTTTCCACTTCCATGAGACAGAATCTTCTCTCCTTTACTCCTGTCAATCTGTGTTTGTGAGCCCTGAGCTTATGAGCAATACTGTAGCTTCCACGTCTGGCTGATTTTCCATATACATCCAGCCATGGATCCCATGCTGGTGATGATTTAAGTGCAAACAGGCAGAAAGTTTGCACCTTATGTGATTGCCTTCATTTATTTCAGTGACATTAAAATGGAGGGAGTGTGTTTGTTGGTTCTGGGCTTTAAAAACATGTGGTCATCCATATTTTGGGGTGATAATTAAAACAACCAGTGCCTAACACTATAAAACCAAAATTTTACTTGTTTTTTGCTTTCAAAAGGTGAAAAAAAATCACAAAGAATTAATATCACTTAATGCAAATATAAGCCATGGTGATGCAACACAATCACTTCTTAATTTTTTAAAAATCCAAAACAAAAGATCCCCGCACACCCACTAGCATGCACAGTAAATTCTGTTTGAAATTTTACAAAGCACATACTTGAGCTTATTTTTAAAAATACTATAAGCAACCTTGGCTGTATACTCTTTGACACAGTGAATTTGTGTGAGTTATCTTGTAAACCCATGGTTTTGTGGTATGGTGTCTTCACTGCTATTGATATATGAAGTCTAAGGTTTGTGAGAATATATTTGGGAGAGTAATAAAATGAAAGTCTGTGTGTTTTCAGTGACAATAATAATCTCACTGAAAACCAGTGAAATGTAAAATAGAGTAACCAGTATTAAGAAAAGAATGTTTTGCATATCATTAAAATTATGAAAAAGTGGAAAATATTGTGACATATTTAAAGTTCTCAAGAAATATTCTTTATATTTTTGATGAAAATTATGGCCAATTTTTAAAATAATGCATTTCCTTTCATTTTCCACAGCATTAGCTAAACTTCAAACCTAAGATATGCCCTTGAATGTACTTCCCTCGTCCAACAAATTAATTAACCTCTGTAAATCATGGTTATTACCTCCTGTGCATATACCCAGCTTAGCAATTCAGATTAACATACTAAAGCTTTCAGACATCCTGTTTAATGTGTTTAATTCATTTTTTCTTAACTGTATAGAATGAGAGGATGCTTTTATTACATGGGACATCAAGCAATGTCTTGTGAAGTAAATATTCTATGGAACTCATTTTGGAAATTGTACATTCAAAGATAAATCATACTGTAATATTTACTTTTTTATTCTGGATTTAACTTAAAAGTAATATCCATAAGTCATGTCATTTTAACATAGTAAAATAAATTTTAAAGCTTAATGTTTCCCTAAAAAGGTGTCCACTGTGAACTTCATTATTGGATCTATACTCTAAATTATGTAATGAATCCAAACAGATACTTTAACATAATCGTCTCTTTGTTAAGTTCATCATTATTTTGCTACCTGAAAGATAAATTGCATTCCAGTAATGGATAATAATGTATCAATTCTTTGAACAAAAGTTTGAATATAAGTCATATAAAATATAAAACTGTAACAGTCATATTGTGTTCAATAATTTATATAGAGAACCTTTTCATTAATTCTGTAAAGAAGTTTCATTTAAAAAATAGAAACAATATCAATTTCATATTGATAGTTATTGTAGATAGCATTCTTCTGAATGATTTCTCTAAATAAATGCTGAACATTTTCAGAAGAATGTTCTCTTCATTTTCCCTTCTACAAATCTTTGCTAAACAAAAGATAGCCTGTTCCATTTCAAGTCAAATGACATCATCCATTCATCTAGTGGTACAAGTCTGGCAGAAAAGATCTGACAGGAATGATTTGCCCTTTGACCCTAACTTGTTATTGCCTTTAAAAAATGGACATAGCCATTAAAGCATTTCAAATGATTAATTTCTCAGATTATCATTTAAACTTTTACTGTTGTATGAAACACATAATATATGTGAAGCTAGTTTAAACTTTTTATTTACCATATAGATCTTGAAAGCTGTGATTTTCTTTATATTTTTACATCATGCTGAGTTTGCACAACTTTGAACTTTCATATAAAAACCTTAAATTGTTTGGATGGCTTCAAGAAATAGATTGAAGATAGATCTGTTTACATATATATATTATAGCTATCACAACATACCCATGCTAGCATGTGGATGCGTATTTGACTAATCTCAGCCATTGTTTTTGAAAAAGAAATTTAAGAGAGACCTGTCAAATCACACCATAATCCCTGGTTAAGGTAGTTCCTGGCCAGAATAGGCTAAATAGGAAGACTATGTCCCTCCAAAAATTTTAAAATTTTATGTGTGTGTGTGTGTGTGTGTGTGTGCGTTTGTGTGTGTATGTGTTTATCACCATGAAACCTTTAGACACTTAGCACCTATTTAATTTAATAGTTTAATGTTCTCTGATAATGCTCTCAGTAATAATACTTGCTATAAAAATTGACTCATTATTTGAATCCAATTCAAATACCATATACTCTGAGATTTTTTTCAAGTTTCCAGAATAACATTGTGCAGTTCTTATAAATAAATCACATCATAGACAAAACCTCTTTACAATGAATAGACAGTTACCATAAAAAAAATCATATATATATATATATATATATATATATATATATATATATATATATGTATATATATATACATATAGTCAATTTATGAGCAGAGAGAGAGAATGTGTATGTGTATGTGTGTACCATTTTCTCCTGCCCGTACAAACAAACTCCACATGCATGTGATACTTTGGTCATCTGGCTTTATGTCAGTAATGGGAAATAGAATGGGAGCCTTTACAAGTAAGTGCCTTTAACCACTTAGTCATCATTCCATCTTCTTTTGTATGTTATTGATATGTGGGTAAGAGAGAACAGGGAACTAGGGGAATGGCTCAGTTTTTAAAGGCACTTTTTTTTTTTTTTTACAAAGCCTGCTCACCCATATTCAATTCCCTAGCAGCCACATAGTGTCAGATGCAAAATGTTTCATGTGCCTGTGACCCCAGCTCACCTACAACAGAGGGAGGTCCAGAATCTTAATTTCATGGCCATCAAGAAAAGACTTTGTCTCACAGAATGTAGACCTTGGTTTCCTCTGACCACCCCATGCATGCGGTGTCAAAGCATGCTCATGCGCGCACGCACACACACACACACACACACACACACACACACACACACACAATTTAAAAAGAAAAAACAACATCTATTTCTAGGGTTTTTCATCCATATATGTTACTTAGGTGTGGAAATGTTTTTATTGTAAAGATTTAACAAAAAGAATGCAGAACAAATTATTTCATGTAACAATATAAAATGTGTTTAGTTGTGCAAGTATCTTTCTAGATATAGAAAAAATACCTTTGGTGGGTGGGAGAATTAAGATTTTGAAAAAAAAATTACTAAATAAAATGGATGACTTGTTTTTTTTTAATTTTAATTTTTATCATATCAGTTGAATAAGGAAAACAACTTTGAAACTCTTTTTGCAGCTTATCAAAAGCATTTAAAACATTTAAATGGTCATTTTAAAATCATTATGCTTGGAGTAATACATTAGGTTGTAATTCCTTTTGAGAAACTTTAAACCTCCATTTCTATCACATTAAGAGTGGGAAAAATGCCAAGCTATAATTGCAGTGTCCTATATTTCAGTGCTTGAAAGTTCTCATTAATGACCAAATGTATAAAATACCCTTCATTATACCAAGATATATAAAATGCTCATTACATTATTTTACCACATCCTTTGTTGTAATAAACTTTAGTATTGACAACTCATCATTAATTTAATACTAACGATCTTCCTCATTCTAAGAAAAATATATGTATTCCTGACCTCTACCCTATTAACAATGGAAAGCATATTCTTAACTTTTAAAAATAATAGGCACAGTTTTGAAGAGCAGCGCTGAGAGGGGGCCCCCCTGTCTTCTTCTTGATCTCAATAGGAACTCCTTGAATCATTCCTCATTAAGTACTATTTGAGCCTTACATGGTTTGTGCATAGCCTTTAATGTGTTGAGATATAAACCCTTCATGCCTATTCTCTCCAGAGTTTTGATCAAGAAGTGATGTTGTACTTAGTCCACGCCCACCTCTGCATCTATGGAAATGATCATGAGGTTCTTATGGTTAAGTATGTTTATGTGTTGTATTATATTGATCATTTTTCATGTATTGAATCATCCCTGAATCCCTGGAACAAAGCTGCCTTGATCAAGGTGGTTAATGATTTTGATGTGGTATTAAATTTGGTTTGCGAGGATTTTGTTTAGGATCTTTGCATCTAAGTTCATCAGGGATATAGACCTACTGTTTTCTTTTTTTGTTGCATCTCTATCTGGTTTAGGTATTATGGAAATTTTATAAATTTTACCTGTGTTTAATTTTTCTATTCACTTTTCTAAACAATGTCAAATTCAGGTTTAAACTCCCATCAATGTAAAATCATGGGAATGGACAAAATACATGTGTCAGAACCATTTTATTTACAGCCAAAGATGAGGATCACCTAGATGTAGATGGTAGAGAAGAGTAAAATAGGAAAAATTTCATGTGTCTATATTAGCCACTTTTCTGTTATTGCTACAGATGTCTGTGGTAAATCAATTTGATAAAAGAAAAGGCCACGTTTGGTTCATGATTCCAGAGATTCCAGTCTATGAGCATTTGACCCAGTTTCTGTAGGTACAATATTATGGTAGGAAGCATCTGCTTGCCTAATGGTACCTAGGAAGCAAACAGAAAAATATCTAGTATCTTTATACCCCCTTTAAGTCTATCTTTGTCATATAAATATAAGATTTAAGTAATGTCACAGGCTGATGAACAAACCTTGAAAATATTGGCCTTTTTTAATCACAAACCAAACAGTGTGAGATTATATTCACCATGATAAAATACATACTATAAAATGTGTCTTTGGCCATTTTTAAGTGTTAGTTCAGTAGTATGAATGAATTTGCATGTATAAATATCACTATAAGATATCTAAACTTTTTATCTTGAATAATTGAAGCCTTTGAACTATTAAGCATTGACTCTCCACTTTTCTCTTCTGCTAACCCCAAGAAACAACCACTAAATGTTCTACTTTTATTAATCTTCCTACTCTGTGCTTTATGTAAGTAGAGATTGACACTGACTTATGAGTAATAAGCTTATTTCACATAACATTCTCAAGTTCATCAATTATATAGTAATATTGGAAATTAATAATTTTAAACTTAAATATTTTTGTATGAATGCATCATACTTTATTTATCAATTCAAATCAATTCAAAGTATATATTTGTGTTGCTCCTACCTCTTGGCAATTATAAGCTGTTAAATCATTTACATGGCTGAACAAAACAATGAAGAGGTATATGTTTATGTTGTCATATGTTGATAAATATGATCAGAAAAGTGAAGATAAACAATGAAAAAATACCTGTCCACAGACTAGCCATAGTGATCTAGCAATCTTATTCCTAGCTATTTAAAAATAATAAACTCAGGCTGGAGAGATGGGTTAGTGGTTAAGCGCTTGCCTGTAAAGCCTAAGGTCCCTGGTTCAAAGCTTGATTCCCCAGGACCCATGTTAGCCAGATGCACAAGGGACACACACATCTGGAGTTTGTTTGCAGTGGCTGGAGGCCCTGGAGTGCCCATTCTCTCTCTCTATTTGCCTTTTACTCTCTCTGTCTGTCACTCTCAAATAAATAAATAAAAATAAACAAAAACAAAGAATAAACTCATTAGATAAAGGAGTTATCTGCACTCTTATACTCATTGAATTACTATTTGTAACACCCAAGGAATGGAAAACAGCCAATGTCTATCATGTGAGCAATAGATAAAGAAAATATACAATGTATACAAAAATAAATACTATTCTCCAATTTTAAAAGAAGGCTGGAGAGAGAGTCTAGCTGTTAAGGCACTTGCCTACAAAGACAAAAGACCCAGTTTCTGTTCCCTTAATATCTACTTAAGCCAGATGCACATAGTGGCATTTTTGTTGGACATTCCATTGCATTGGCTGAAGGCCCTGATGTACTCATTCTCTCTCTGTCTGCATGTTTTTCTCTCTTTCAAATAAATGAAATAAATTTAAAAAAATGAATGCACTGGGTGTGGTGGTGATTAATCACAGCACTCAGGAGGCAGAAGTAGGAGGATCACTATGAGTTAGAGGCCATCCTGAGAATACAGTGAATTCCAGGTCAGCCTGGGCTAGAGCAAGACCCTACTTCAAAAAAATAAAGAATGCAGGCTGGAGAGATGGCTTAGCAGTTGAGAGCTTGCCTGTGAAACCTAAGGGCCCCGGTTTAAGGCTCAATTCCCCAGGACCTACGTTAGCTAGATGCACAAGGTCCTAGTGTACCCATTCTCTCTGTCTCTCTCTCTCTCTCTCTCTCTCTCTCTCTCTCTCTCTCTCTCTCTCTCTGTGCCTCTTTCTGTGTCTGTCTCTCTCAAATAAATAAATAAAAATTAAAAAAAATAAATAAAAATAAAGAATGCAATCCTGTCATTTGTGATAATAAACATGTAACTAGAGACCATTATGTTATGTTAAACAGAGCTAAACAACACAGGAGAAATGTACCACACAATCTCAATCATGTGGAATTTAAAAATGTTAATATAGAAGTGGATAGTCAAATGGAAATTGCTAGAACTTTCTGAGTATACTTAAGGATACTATTGTTCAACATTTCTGTAGTTTACACCACAGAAGAGAGAGGTATGGAAAATGTTGAACAATGGCTACTAAATGACTGATAGATCCACATCAAAAGTTCTAGTGTCCTAATGTACTTTAAGGTGGCTGTGGTTGTTTGAATCAGATGTCTCTCATAAATTCATGTGTTTTCAATATTTGTTCCCCTGCTGGTGGTAATGTTGGAGGTGAAGTTTTACTACAAAATGTAGCTTTAGTGGAGGTAGGCTTGGGGGTGCTATGATCCAATTTTCCCCAAGCCGAGCTCAGCTCACTCTTGTTATTTTCTACCTTCTGTGGCAAAAGTGATGTGCAGCCTCTGCTTCATAATGAAGCTTCTCTTCATGACTATAAGTCTGAATAAACCCTTTCTTCTCATTAGCTGTTTTTGTTTGGGTACTTTGTCCCAACAGCTCAAAAGTAACTACAACAGTATCTCCAAGTACAAAAGTACTATGCAGTTTAAAAAACTAGAAGTGGCCTGAAGGGATGTCTTTGCCATTAAAGCACTTAAGTACAAAGCCAAAGGACACAGGTTCGATTTCCTAGGACCCACATAGACAAGATGCACAAGGTGGAGCATGCATCTGAAGTTCATTTGCAATGGCTAGAGGCCTGGTCGTGCCCATTCTCTGTGTCTCTGTCTCTGCCTCCCTCTCTCTCTCAAATAAAAATAAATAAATAAGTAAATAAAAGGTAGAAGTTTTGAAAGTTTTCAGAATAAATAAATAATAAATGTTTGTTAAAATAAAATACTTAGCTGATTTAAACATTTTATAATGTATCTCACACATTGAAACGTAATGGGATGCTAAGGGTTCAACAAAGTCCTTGACCTCCAAACCCTAGGTTTGTGAGTAATTAAAAAAAAATTAATTGAATAAAATAAGACTGAGAATGATAGTTATTAAATTATTATATTTATTTAGGGAAGAAAAGATATCCATGTGGTGGGTCTGGAAAAAAAAAAACATGTAAAGGACAGAAAGGAAAATTCAAAGTGTTATTGCCATGTGGAGAAAGACCCCGTGTGCAAAGTAGGAGCTTGGAGCCTCTCTCTGTGGCTGGGCAGGGCTGATTAGAGGGGAGACTCACTAGCATCTGGTGGGTCCCAAGTGGTCAGGCAGCTCAGAGACTGTTCCCTCCACTTGCAAACATATTTATGGTAGTGGTCCCTGTCTGCCCTCCTCAGCTGAACCAGAGTGAGGGGTGATTGGTCTGAGCAAGGGGCTGGGAAGAGGATTGCCATGATGGCAAGTTCTGAGGTCTAAGTCTGACCAAACACAAAGCTAGGATTTGATTTAAGTCCTAGGAAAGATCTCCCTCCCAGGAGAGGCCCCAGTTGTTTGTGGAAAAACAGGTTTGGAGATCTAGGAAAGAGATAAGAAGTGAGATTATCTTTTGATCTACAGAAAATTCAGACTTTCCTACATTTTCCAGGGCCTAGGTACCCTAGCTGCCTAAAAGAGCTACCAGGCACCTCTCAGATGCATTATATATTACTGCATTAATTTGTTACATTTATATTTCATGTATCAATTTAAAATTTAAATATAAAAAGATAAGGGAATATATGCCTAGTTTAAAATATACAAAGTAATTTTACAATATTTCATTCTGAATATAGTATGATAATCTCTTAGGATAATTACTATCATGTAATAGAAATACAATTATAATGTTATGAATTATTTCACATATGAAATTTTAAGAACTACTATAAATGCATATTAATCCCTAAGAATATCTGTTTCTAAGGTCTTATTTTAATGCATATTCTCTAATTGGTTTTTACTTAACTTTGAATTCAAACACTGGACTGTGTATATGACAAGCATATGCTGTATCACTGAGGTAGTCCTTCTGCTTAAAAAGCATTTTAGCTGAAATTGGATCCATTTCAGGTGCTGTACATAAAGTTTTGGTATACACATACAAATTAGCCTTGATCAGATTAGTATAGTCAAGTTAGTATACTTAGTACTTCTTTGTATTTTTTTTTCAGAGACATATATTTATTTCTTTGTGCTAGGGCCACAATTAGGAAATGGGCAGAAATTAGCCAGTTTCTTTGCTGCATCATCATATGAATTCCTCTAGCCTAGTTCTCAGTCGAGTTCTTTTAACCCTCTGAAAAGTCAGGGGCTGAGCTTCCACTGTTCTTGTTGCACTCAGCATTCACAAACTCCTACCAGAAAAGTTCCTTAAACTCTGCTTACACATTCTCTGGATTAGCATTGCATACTTTGCACACTTTCCCACCTTTATCCCTTAAACTAGTCCAAATGTCTATAACCACATGGTTAGGCAAATCACAGCAAAGGCCCCCTGCTGAAGCTGACTTTCTGCATTAGCTACTGTTTTGTTTCTGTGATAAAATACCTGAGATGAAGCGGATTAAGGAGGCAAAGGGTTTGTGTGTGTGTGTGTGTGTGTGTGTGTGTGTGTGTGTGTGTGTGTGTGTGTGTATTACTGGCATTAGTACATTGTATTGTAACATAGAAGGCAAGGCAGCACAGAATCAGCCTGCCACATTGCAGTCATAGTCATGAAGCAGAGAGTGAACGGGAAGTGGAATTGGGTTACAGACTCTCAGGGACAACCCCCAGTGATCCACTTCCTCCAGCAAGGGTACACTTCATAGAGATTCCACAACCTTCTGAAATAACATCATCAGTTTGGGTATAACTGTTAAAACATATGAGCTAGTTTTATATTCAAATCACAAAAAATCATGTAATTTTTAAAAGTATAACCTTTTATTTGATACTTTACTTTTTTAAAACATATTTTACTTACATATTTATTTGACAGAGAAAGATGGAGAAAGAAAGAGAGAATGGGTGTGCCAGGGCCTCCAGCCACTGAAAATGAACTTCAGACATGTGCATCCCCTTGTGCAGCTGGCTAACATGGATTCTGGGGAACTGAACCTGGGTCCTTTGACTTTGCAGGCAAACGCCTTAAATGCTAAGCCATCACTCCAGCCCAGATTTTACTTTTTCCTATGCTTACTTATTTATTTGAGACAGAGAGAGAGAGAGAGAGAGAAAGAGAGAGAGAGAGAAAAAAATGGGCACACCAGGACATCCAGCCATTGCAAATGAACTCTAGAGGCATGCACCATCTTATGCATCTGTCTTAGGCTTCACAGGCAGGCGCTTAAGTGCTAAGCCATATCTCCAGCCCCTCATGTAAGTTTTAAATATTTGTTCATTTATTTGCAACAATAGAAAGAGAGGGAAAGGCACAGAGAGATGGAATGGGTGCTCCAAGGCATCTTGCTTCAGCAAATGAATTCCAGATGCCTGTGCAGTATTGTCTATATAGCATTATATGAGTACTGGGGAATAGAACCCAGGCTATTAGGCATTGCAAGCAAGTGCCTTAACCACTGATCAGTCTCTCCAGCCATAATTGTGCAATTTTTATTATATCTCTATCTGATCCTGATTCCTATTTCAACTCTTCTCCATATTATTTTCTGTTAGCTCATACATTGATTTTTTTTTTTTAGGTCAGAAACTTTGTATTGCATCTTTACTATGAGGATTTATTAATATTGCTTGTATCTGGGTTGTATTTAAGGTTTTCTGTAGCTATACTTATGGAGAGTCCACTTTCTGTCAGTTCTTGTATTTTTATCTCCTTGGATTCCTTCAGTCTCTCCTGAAATCTATGCAGATGAATCTGCATGGTTTGCTTATTTCACATGTAATCCACTACAATTTTCTTCTTGCCCCATTAATTTGGTGTTAAAAAAAAATTGAGGAGGAGAAATAGTCTATAATCTTGAATTAAATCTCAGTCATTATTCCAAACTGTGTCATTTGGCTATGACATTCACAAGTTTTTCTTAGCTTTTTTTTTTTTTTTTTTAATCCTCTTAGGTGACACAGAAAGGATAGAGAGAACTAGAGCTTATAACATGTCCTTCCTTGTGGCTTACCCATCTCATCCCTGGCAAGCAAGACTTTGTTCTGTAGAAAATTAAAAGCCCAGGTGAATTTCATTATATTTATTTTGTACATACTTTGCTCTACCACCTGATCTGATACAACCATCTGGAGATCTATCTTGGCTCATCAACATGAGAAAGGGTGAAGTGGAATTACTGGAGGTAAAGAAAATTATGATACTCATGTTTTAATTAGGCACAAGCAATTCATCAAAATTATCATTTTGTCATTCCTTTAAGTTTGTGGCTCCAATGACCTCCATGTGTTGTAAACAGAATCTACTGGGCTGGAACTATGGATTTGCTTGTCTCATCACATTTCAGAGTAGAAATTTGCTTTGTTACTTCAGTTATCTTAGGGATTCAAGAACAGTTTTAGTTTTAGTTTGGTGGATTTTTTTTTTTTTTTTTTTTTTTTTGCAGAAGGATTACAGTCTTTATACAGGCTAGTACACTTAGTCTATTAAACAACTACTAGTGTGGGATACAATGAATTTAACAAAAGGATTATACAACAGAGCATAAAGCATTAATTTAATTGAGAGAATGAAGGACAATGTCAATTAAACAAGTGGTCCCCATTGTTGATTAAAAAAAAAACAAACAAACAAATATATCACCTACTCTTTCAAACTTTGGAATAAAATGTTCGAAATTATAATCACTCTTCAGTTTGAATGAAAGCAATGGCAAGGCTTAACATCATTCTTCATTCTGTGCCAGTTCTAACACTTCTTTGAGTAACCTTCAAAATGGTCCAATCTGTTCTCAGCCTTCATCAGAAAGATTATGCCTGACTGCTAGCTAGGTCTTTCAACTAGAGACCTGAGAGAATAAACTGATGGATGTGTTCTTAAATGGCACATATTTATTTACCCTATATCTTGTAATTATGTTTTACCCTTGGATCTGTGTATGTCTCCTACAGGCTACAATTTTGAGCCTCAGACAGCACCAGCTTTGTCCCTCTAATATACTCTTGATGCATAATGGTATGCCTTGGGCTTTCTTAAAAAGTTGCCTTGAAAATCACTGAAGTGAATCTGTCCTTATCATAAAACTGCTTGCTGAGAGCCAACCAGGCGAAACATGCCCATTATTTGCCACAGTGATTTTATTTACTCCTCAAAAAAAAAGTTTTAAGGATTTCTGAAACACCAATAAAAATAATGATTTGCTCCATACATTAGGGGTGAGAGAGCTGATTGGTAAGCTGGATCATAGGCTGAACTCACATTCTACTGTAGCGGGCAGGCACAGTATTGCTTCTTTAGTCCTCTATCCTGAGTGGCTACATAATTCCCCTCAATTACATAGAGATGATGTGTCCATTTACACTAACAGGGCTTACCGCCACTGAAAATTCACATCAGTAGCTGCTTATAGTGAGTTAGGAGAATAAGGCTAATTTTGTCCTTAGCAGATGCATGATATCTGTTAGCAATAAAACAACAGTTAAACATGTAAGTAAGTATTTTCAACCAACAAGCTTTTAAGATTTATAGTTTCAGATCAAAGTTAACTGTATATTTCAGTAAGTGAAAAATATGTCTTGCAATGTATAACCAGTTTTTTAAATATATTATTATTTCTGTTTATGTTTATTTATGTATTTGAGAGTGACAGAGAGGGAAAGAGGCAGACAGAGTGAGAAAGAGAGAATGGGCATTCCAGGGCCTCCAGCCATTGCAGTGTGTATCCGGCTTATGTGGGTCTTGGGGACTCAAGTCTCAAACCAGGATCAGTAGCCTTCACAGGCAAGGATTTAACCACTAAGCCATCTCTCCAGCTCTATTTCTTTATTTATTTGACAGAGAAAGAAGGAGAGAGAGAGAGAATGGGCATGCCAAGGCCTGTAGCCACTGCAAACAAACTCTAGATGCATGCACCCCCTTGTGCATCTGGATAGCATGGGTCCTGGGGAATCAAACCTAGGTTCTTTGGCTTTGTAGGCAAATACCTTAATGGCTAAGCCATCCCTCCAGCCCCAATTTTTTTAAAGAGAAAACTGACTAATTTTTAATAATATAATCTCTCTTTTATTTTTATTAATTAGTTTGGTATTCAGCAAATATAGCCAGTTTGGTACCATTATTAGGCTCATCTGTGACCTACCTCTCACCATTGGCCCCTCCTTGTTGAGGTACATGGGTCGTGCATCGTGGAGTTAGCTCACAGTTAGGGATAAGATAAATGTCTCTACATATCATGACCCAACATGTGGCTCCGACATTCTTTCCACGCCCTCTTCCACAAAATTTCCCTGAGCCATGTTGGGTTCATTTTTGGTCTGCTTCAGTGATGAGGTGTAGGGGGCCTCTGAGGCTCTGGCTCTCTGATTTGATAGGAGTTGATTTTTCTGTGTTGGTCTCCTTCCCCCTTGTGCTGGAATCTGGTTCATCAGGAAAACAGCACCCTTGCTTGCTTCGCTATTTTTTCACAGTTTCAGCCAGGGCTCTTTTGAGGTATGATGGGGTGGCTTTCTCTTTAGGATCTACCTCTATCTGAAAAAGACAAGCAGATTCTCCATCGGAGAGTAAGTTAGCACCAGGAAAAATGAAATAGCCATTACTTTTTTTATAGAGCATTTAATATGTGTAAGGCCTCTTGCAGCACGATTGATGGTAGCTTGATCATGGACAGTGGGCTTATGTTTGGATATGGCTCTGACTTGTTTCCCAGCTCCAGCTATGGGTCCCATACCACTGAGAGGATCAGTTAGCCAAATCAAGAGCAGTTGGTTCCCCACGGTGGTTGTGTGCCACTATTGAACTTGTGTGGGTATCACAGCAGGTTATTTGCTGCTAAGTAGGTTAGACCATGAGTTGCTTGGACAGATATTGCTCATTTTCTCCCAGTCACCCATGTAGCACCTTCTGGCACTAGATGCGCTGACTGTCTAGGGACTGAATCTCTTCTAGCTTCCAGCCATGTCATTCCACTATAAGTGTCAACTGCATATGGTGCCTTCAGCAGTAGGGTCTTACCACTAACCTTTGGTGGATCATCAAGTACACTAACAGAAGTCTGTCTGTCTTTTAGGAAACACTGTGGGTCTCTCTTATCAAAAGCTTATTGTGGATGATAGCCCCATTCTGGTACTAGGAGTTACCGGTCAGTGCCCACTAAGAAAATGAGGAAAAAGATAACCAATATACAAAAGTTAGAGAGAAGGGGGGGGAGCGGGAGATGGAGGGAGGGAAGCTGTAGAAGATTAAGGTTAGCCTTGATCCTACCCTCTCCAATCTCTTTTTACAAGGGGATATATTCAGTATTCCTTAGAGCAGTTACTCTGAATTCTGATCACATGTTAGAATTACTTATCATACTTTCATTTAATATAATTTATATTAAAACCCAACCCTTAATAGTAGTTCATTTTGTCTGAGGAAATGATGAACATATTTTAGATGATGTTCTTGTTTTAGGATTGAATACTTTTTAGGTCAGGACAAAAAAAAAAAATAAATGGAGTCATAGTAGGAGAGCGACAGAGACATAAGGAAGTGGGTCATCCACATTCCTCAAGAAACCACCCAGCCATCATCTCTTCCTTGCCTAACAATGCCCAGGTCTAGGTTTCCTGCTTTCTTATCTCCCACTTAGTCACTTCTGGTCTCACACCCCAGCTATTTGAAATGGCTAATATAAAGAACAAAGGAGTTCTTTTCCCTTCCTCACCTTTCCATAACTGAAGAGCTCTATATAGCCCACTATCTGTAATCTCAAAGTTGACTGTGCTCTGCTCTTGAGAATCAGTCCTGGCAGCTAATGTGTTTTCCTGAATAAAAGCTTCCATCTTTGCCTCAGAGTGGTCACCATGGTCTTGGTCACTCCTGAACCTTACAAATATCACTGCCCAGGTTTAGTAAGTAAGTCCCAGGCATCCTAAGGAAATTAATGTTTGAGATTTTCAATGCTTTATTTAAAAGACATAGCCAATTTTTTCATATGTGGTCAAGAACACAAAATATTCTTGTTGCAAACAAAATTACTGACCAATAAATTAGGAAAGTCTGATTTTAAAGATCCAGATGGCCACTAATTTACAATGGTTTGACTTTAAAATCTTTTAAATGCAACATATATATTCACTTAGTAGAAATCACACTCTGAATGTTGAGTTGTGATATTTTCTCAGTCTAGCACTACACAGTGCCATACTCTGGTGGTGTTAAGCAGAAGCAGTGAGCCATTGCTTACTGATTCTCTAATTGCTTGTCATCTTCTCTGTTCCTAGATGTTAGCTGGCTATCCAGGTGAACTGGCCCACTCAGCATGCTGGGTGAAGTAAGAAAGACAGACCCCTTTTTGGCAATGTCACGTTCCCTCATGAGCAATTTCATGGGCTCAGAAGGTCTCTTGGCATTGAAATACCTCTCTTGCTTGGGGAAGAGGATCTCTCTCTCTCTCTCTCTCTCTCTCTCTCTCTCTTCTTTAAATCTTTTCTGAACTCCCTGGCACCTATAAATGTACTCTCACTTATGTGTGGTTATGAAAATCAGTGCATCTCACAGTAATACGGGATAAAAACTTTCCAAACAACTTGCTTAATGTCAATGGCCACTGCATGAAGTACTTCAGAAAGAAACAAATATTTACCTCTTCTTTAATAATGTGATTCACATTGCATCTCCCTCTGGAAGATGTAATTATGTTTTCTTATATTCCAGAGTTAAGGGATACTTAGGAGTTCCAGTTCTGAATGAAAGGTTTGCTAGCAGGTCAAAACAACCATCCAAAGATGATTGTAATCCTAAATTACACAGATAGCATTCTGGAAGGAAAGAGATGTACACTAAGAATGATGGACTTGTTCTTAACACTGTCCTGTGGATACAGAAGTAATGACATTTCTCTTTCTATAGTGAGCATCACAAGCTGCAAGTTTTAGATGTGGAAAATCATATTCATAGTGATTTAATTGCATATTATTAGACATGCCAGTGGTATGTGAATAGCTATAAAAATATATTGTAATCTCTGAATGACATTTAACTCATCAGTTTTAATAAAATCCACAACCTTATCAGAGTATCAATTTGTCTTTGTTACTGGCATTGTAAACTGATTTAAGCTCATAATGGTAGTGACTTTGTGCATCTGGTTTTATGTGGGTAACAGAGAATTGAATGATAGGTATCAGGCTTTGCAAGCAAGTACCTTTAACCTTTGAGTCATCTCCCCAACAATATATGTATATTATATATACATGCATATTATATATATGTATATATATATATATATAATGCTTTGGTGAGCAGTTTATTTTCTACCATGTACAACTTTATTTGTTAAATATATAGAATATAGAAAGGTCATGACTTTCCTTAATGCTTTTGTTTTTTGCAAATTAATATATTTTTATTCTCATCACAAATTGTTCTCTTCCAAGTTTATCTTAGCTAATGCATGCATTGGAACTGAGTGAGAAATGTTACATCACTTGGGCACCAAGGAAGAATCAGTGTTGTAGATTCTGCTGATGCACATTAAAAGGTCATGCAACTGATAGGAAAGTTGATTTTCACCTCATGATTTAAAAAAATGCATGACAAACAAGGGCTTTCAGGACCCTGGGAGTGGCTGGCAGGGGGATTGGAAATAGCAAATTAGCATGATGATGGACAAAGCTTAGTTGATTGAGTAAAAAGAAATACTTGCTGCTACCAAAATTTTGAAATGTAAAATAGCCAAGCCTTCTTCTATTGTTCTAATGGCAGCAATCAACAAAACTTGGAGACACTTGGGGGGTGGGGAGTGGCAGTTCCAGAATTATCCAAAAGAGGACCAGTAGATGGGATTAGTAGTTCCTTAGATTTAGGGTACAATGAATAGACAATGTGGGTCCAATCCTTTGTGAATAGAAAAATGAGAAAAAGAACAAGGAAATTGATATCATCATAGCAGTAATTCAATGGGATACATGGGGATCTTTCTGGCTACAAAGAACAGAACCATAGCTGGATTATTTATGGTTGGCCATACAGGGTCATAGAAAGCTGATATACAGTCATCAATGGAAATTGAGTCAGCACCACTTATGGTACTCCTTGACTTCTCAAGATGTCTCCCCCAAAGAGTGGCATTAGTCCCCCCTCCCTTTTTATGATTTTGGTAACTTTAGCACACTTTGTGTTTTTCAATCTCTTTACTACTCTTGCACCTCTGACTATATTTTCCCCTCTGTATAGTTTTTTAATAACACTTGCTTGCAGTTTCAACTTAGTACCTGATAATAGTGCCCTTTTCTGCCCTCCTGTTACTTGCTGAGCCACTGTTTGCTTGATTGTCAAGCTGTCCAAGAAGGAAATGTATAAGATTAATTAATCTCTAATCTGAACAGCATCCCTGTTGAACTGGGGTCTTATGCCAGACAAGTTCTGTTTGCCTTTGACAGGTGTCTGGCCTATATCCAATTTCTAGGTCTGCAGCATAGCTGAAAATCATCCATCCATTCAATGTGTATTAGTTAAACTCTTTTATGCTCTAAAGATTACTAGATTTTGGAGTTATATCATTAAACAAATGAGTATTGTGAATTTTGATTTTTAATAAAGGGAGATCAATGACACCAATAATAAACTCAAATAAAACATATGTGCTTATTAAGAAAAAAGACTACAAGTTTGAAAGGAACCTCTCAGAATGAAGCAAGTTGCCATGGCAATTTTATGAGGCTCTCAGGGAAAACTTTTATGCCAGTGGGTCCTGGTTTGACCTATAGAAGTAATTTTGGTCAAAATACTTCACGTATGTGTGATGCAGAAATTAATTAATTAAGAGGGATTTAAAGTAGAAGATAAAAAACAAATGGAACTTATATGTGATGATGCTAAAATAACCATCAATAGTATGAATAGTAGATAAATATCATTAAGAATCAGATATTATGGAAGTCGTTTTAATTTACATGTTGTTTTATAGGTGGTAATATCATTTGCAAAAAGGGCCTATGACATTACTTATGCTTTTAGAAACTCTGAGTCAAATATCAGCAGAATTAAATTGGGATGCCTTTCCATGAAATGGCATTCATAATCTCTTTTATTGTGTATATCTTATTAAAATGTATTTTTATAAAGCTGAATAAAATACAAAAACATAACCTATATTTGAAGATGCCTATTATTCATGCCATGTGCGTTTGATGGCTTAATCTTGTTTCTGATGGCAAAAATATATCTTCATAGAATCATTAAAATAAGATACTAGACTTAGGTAGGAAGACATGTTTTTCAATAGATCCTGTCACAGGAGTAATACCCATTCAAGATAGTATACATATATTCTTATACATAGGATATGAGATTGCCTGATTTAAATTTCCAACACCTAAAAACAAACAAACAAAAAATCCAGGGCTGGAGAGATTGCTTAGCTGTTAAGGCATTTGCCTGCAAAGCCAAAAGACCCAGGTTCAATTCCCCAGGATCCATGTTAGCCAGATGCACAAGGGGGCACATGCGTCTGGAGTTCTTTTGAAGTGGCTGGAGGTCTTAGCATGCCCATTCTCTCTTTCACTGTCTCTCTCTTATGCTCTGCCTCTCTGTCTGTTAAATAAATAAATAGAAATAAAATATTTTAAAAATCCAGTAGTTGTTTCATAGGAAATGGGAATTTTCCAGAACTGCAAAACACTGAAGCTCATTAATTCAAAGTCTGCACTGACTGAACAGTGAACACTGCGTGTTCAAGGTCACCCTCAAACTAGAGTGAATTCCAGGTTAGCCTGAGCTAGGGTGAGACCCTACCTTGAAACAAAACAACAAAAAAATAGGATCAAATAATAAAGCTCCACTTATAAAACTATACCTATCTTGCCTTTGTTCTGAAAATTTTGGTAAGAAAATTATTTTGAGATGGCATAGATTTTTTTTTCCAGAAATACACAGTTAAGTATAGATTAAACCTTAATTCCATTGTGGTGTGTTTTGAAATACTTAATGAAATATGTTATGTGCCATATAATAAAAATCAGCAATTTCATGATAAATTAATAATTATCTTGTGCTTGTATTTAAACATTTTAAAGACTAAGAATAATGCATTAGTTACTGTGTTATTAATCTAGTAGATAATGAAGGCAGATGAATGCAATGATATGGTGTAAAAGGAATCCATGGATCAGTGAGGTTAAAATTTTATATCCCAAGAGTTATAATTATAACAACTTTGTATACAAGAGTAACAATTTCTAAAAACACTTAAATAAAATATTTAATATTTTTTTGAAAAAATGGTGGCTTTTATATTCTGTTTAAAAGTAACAGTCTGTATTAATGTTATATAACTTTGCTACATCCGGGATATTGAAAACTAATACAGTTGTAAAATAAATTATGCATGTAATCAAATAAATTCTCAACTTGTCCTATTTATTTTGAAACAGAAATTATCAAGACAAACAACCTTTAGAATTAGACCTTATTAATATTTATATCTAAGACAGCTTCATGAAATTGAGAAAAGAGTAGGATTTGTCATAAATATGAATACACGCAAATGAAAACCATCATTTTTCTGATGATTCAAAAATTACATTTGGTTGTGATAAAATGGGAAAGCACAAGAAATTTAGAAGAATCAGAAGCAGAACATCTATACAGTCCTATGTTACTTGACTAAAATAGAAATGTTACATGTCTTGGTAATCTCCATGGTGAAAAGAGAAACTGACCTTGAAAAGCACATATACTATATGGGATTGCTGTCATTGAGTCTTGATAACCACATTAAATCCCTCACACAATATGCATGTTTTCCCTTATTCATCAAAGCTAAAGACTTATTAGCTAGAAAATTGCGAAATATGCCTAATTATTTCACATTCTAATAGTTGAATGCCCTTTATTAGGTGATTTCAAATGTTGAGGCTTTCTTCACTATAGGTTTTGGAATAGAACCTTGAATGTGATGTATGATTCCATTATACATGTTCTAAACAGCGTTGACCGGGACAAATATGATTAGGGTGATGTGTCTTTTATGTATAGACTACTGCTTTAATGCACTGCATCTTGCAGAGCAAGAGGATATTCCACAAGAAAGCATGGCTAAAACATGGATGATCTACACAGATGTATGTGCACATGTTCCTATTGATAGCATGAAATTCTTTTCATTTTGAATGTACACTGCAAAACACATAAAATACTGTATTATTTCAAAGTGCAATGGTTTATTTTATCATATTGCCTTAACACTACACTGTTTAGGCAGTGGGGTTGATGCAGGATTGGAGGTTCAGGAAGGCTCTCCCATAATTTATGAACCCCAAGTTTTGGGTTCTGTCCTACCTTTAATAAATAATTAATAAATATGGATTCAAGAAGGATTAATTATGAATTATTAAGTTTATTTAGGGGAAAATCACAAATTGTGGGGTTTAAGGGAGATTAGGACTTAAGTGAGAGGGGGTGGAAAGAATGTCAGAGCCACACTTTGGGTCATGATACACAGAGACATTGCTCCTAGCAATAACTGATGGCTAACCCCACAATGCATGACCCATATTCCCCAACTAAGAGGCTCCCTGTGGAGGGGGGGATGACAGGGAGGAAGCTAACGTTGGTACCAACTTAACTGTATTCACTGAGTACAAAACTAATTAAACAATTTCAAAAAAAGAAAAAAAGAGATTAAAGCTGCATGCATGTGGATTTAAGAGAAACTGAGGCTTTTAAGGAGAGATCTGAGTAAAGCTGCAAATGTGTGCAAAGTAGAATCTAAGAGTTTTTGTAGGAGCTGGCATGGCACTTGCTGTGCGCTTTTCCATGTAGGGAAGTTAGGAGAGCAAATGGTGAGGCACAAGGGAAAAAGAGAGGGCAGATAGTAAAATCAAGACCAGGAGATTCAGAGGAGAAATGAATAATGAAGAAAGTTACACTCAGAAATAGCTTTATTCTCTCCCCGCCTCCAGCCAGGCTGTGAGGGTGGGGAGGGGAGAACCAGACTCACATGTGATCCTTCCACTGAAGGAAGAGAGGCAGAGACAAGCAGCAGAGCCAGGAAAGCAGAGCAAAGAGTGGGCAGGGCTAGAGAAAAGAAGAAACTAGCAGCCTTTGGAGACAAGGGGAAGACCCAATTGCTTAGTAGGTTTGGAGGTAGGATCCCAGAGCCAGCCCAACTAAGCCAGCCCATCTAGGTAGCATGCCAGACTGTGTAGCCGGGGGCGTTGTAGATCAGTCACAATCAGACATGGATTCCATTTCTGACAAGAATTTGGTTCTTGTGTCAGGGCAAGGTGGCATGTGGGTGGCATTTCCTGCTTCTCTCTGGGCCACAATCTCTGACTAAAACTGCCTTTAAAAAAAAAAAAAAGAAGAAGAAAAGAAAAGAAAAGAAAAGAAAAGAAAAGAAAAGAAAAGAAAAGAAAAGAAAAGAAAAGAAAAGAAAAACTAGCTTTCTTCTCTCCTCCTTCGGGACACTCTGATTTTCTTATAATTATTTAGGATAGTAAATGCAACTCAAAAAGGATGATAAACATTACTCTTCCACAACTGCACTTGTGGAAGAGGTTAAGTGGAAACATTTGATTAGTAACTTTTATGTGATTAACGCAATCCCAGGAAAATATCAAGCTACTGGCTTTAAATATGTAAAAGGACTTATGTATTGAATATGATCAAATATATGAAAATATGAGAAAATAAATAGAGAGAAAGAATGGGCAAGCTTGGGACTTCAGCCCCTGCAAAGGAACTCCAAATGTATATGTCAATTTGTACAACTGGCTTATGTGGGTCCTGGGGAATTGAATCTGGGTCCTTTGGCTTCACAGGCAAATGCCTTAACTACTAAGCAATCTCTCCAGCCCAGTAATGTCACTTTTGTATGAAAAAATGGAATTACTATTATTTGCCACATCAGAGAGATATATCAATGGAAGCTACATTAGATATGACCCTTAAAATGTCTAGCTGGGGCTGGAGAGATGGCTTAGTGGTTAAGCGCTTGCCTGTGAAGCCTAAGGACCCCGGTTGGAGGCTCGGTTCCCCAGGTCCCACGTTAGCCAGATGCACAAGGGGGCGCACGCGTCTGGAGTTCGTTTGCAGAGGCTGGAAGCCCTGGTGCGCCCATTCTGTCTCTCTCCCTCTATCTGTCTTTCTCTCTGTGTCTATCGCTCTCAAATAAATAAATAAAAAAATTAAAAATAAATAAATAAATAAATAAATAAAAATTTAAAAAAAAATTAAAAAAAAATGTCTAGCTGATATCCAAAAACTATGAGATTTATTTATACTTTACAAGAAATTCTAGATAAACATTGTGAAATTATTGTTATTAAATATCAAAACCTAGCTAAAAACTTTGCTTCTGGAACAGCAATCTAACACCTTAACACATGAACTGTTTTTTTTTTTTTTTCCTTTTTAGATTAGAGTATGAAAACATTTTCAATGCATGCAAAATTCTTTCTTTTGTCATGACTAGAGGATAGGTGTCTTCTAAGAAAGCAATTTAAAAGTGAAAAGCTGAACAGCCTAACCTTGCCTCTGATTTCGCTGTTCAGTGGTTCACTACTATATTTTTTTTTTCCTGCCAATACATTACTAATTAAAAATAAGAGGGATTTAACAATCTGGACAAAATAATAGTCTTTTTTTACAGTTTTGTGTGGTTTGTTTTGTTTTAGTTCTCAGATACAAAGAGGACATTGAAAACCTCGAAAAAAAAATCCTGATTTACTTACTAAATCCTAGGCTGATTTAATATTACATCTTCCTTAGTTATAGCCACAAAGATAATTCATGAGGATCAGAGAGTAGCAACAGAGGATTCTAGTTCTGTGCCACTTAAGCCTCCCTTGACAGTGATATTGAGCACTACATGACACTGAATTGCTTGACCACAAATAGGTTGTGATAACAGCTTCTAATCTTGTACTTGAATTGCTTTGTTATGGAGGTAGAAAAGAAACCAGGAAAGAATCTGTAGAAGAGACTATGCATCTTACTTACCATGCATCCTAAGGATGCTTTTGAAATCATTTGTCTAAGCACTGGCTAATGCCTGGGCTTTTCCCTGTGCAATGCTGACTGGAAAGCCAAAGTTTCCACAATTGCAGTTAGTTTAACAGCTACATTTTAATATAAGGATCATCAACTTGTAGAGAATTTTAACTCAGCCTAGAATTTATCAAAATAATATTATTTTCTAGTTGTTAATGTTTATAGATATCTCTATAAAGAAACCAAAGAACATTTACTGTCAGGTAAAATGTGAGTTTACTTCCAGGTAAATTTCAGTTTACCTTGCTTTATTTATTTATTTACTTGTTTGTTTTAATTCAAGATAGAGTCTCAGATGGACCAAGGTGCCCTTTAAATCTCTATATACCTGTAGGTGACAGTGACCTTGAACTCCTGATCCTTGCAACAGTACCTCTAAAATATTGGGATTGGAGGAAAGGTATTTGCCATCATGACTATACATTTGTATTTACTTATTTTTGTGTCTTGGACTCATGCACCAGGTTGACCTTTCTCGGGTGCACTTCAGACGTTCAAAGTTCTTTGTTATATCAGGAAGAAGGAAGTGAAAAGGAAATGGATGAAAGAATGATAATTTCAGTGGTAATGATCATAGTATTTATGTTTCCTCCTACTATCATGTCTATAGCTTCTGTAAAGTTTGTACCAGAATGCATAGCTCTCAGAGGTCATAAAGTTTCTCAAATGTCCCTTTTTATTCATTAGGTTATATAACAAAAAATTATTGAGGAAATATGAGAGTATTGTGCTTGATTTTGAAATCTGGAAGTCTTAAGGTCCTTCATTAGGGCTCTTTTATCTTTGAAATAATAACAATGACTTAATAATTATTTTCTTTGAGGTCCCGTCAGAATATTATAGGGTTAAGACATGATGTGATGTGCTTTTGGTGTTCTAATTTTTGGTGTTGAAGCTTGCTTATATTTTGTTTTCATTCATTCACAAACCAGCTTAAGACAAAAGGATTTGGTTTTGCTTAATATATTCCTTTTTACTTTAAGACAACTGCAATTTCTTAGAATCCCTATGCTCATAAATGAAAATCAAAATATATAGTCATTCAAATCAAGTGTGTAGCTAATGTTTGAAAGCCTGTTTTAGGAGGTAAAACATGATTTGTTGAATGTTAAAGCAGTAGCATTTTTATATATTTTGTTTTATATATTTTCTTAATAATTTTCTCATTAATGGAGACTAATTTTATACTTAATTTTACTGTTGGACAAGGGATGACCATGGTAACTTTTTATAAATCCAATTCAATAACATACTTCTCCAAAATATGTAATGTTTACAGGTATGACGTAAAATATCTGTTCTACCCCTTTCCAATTTATTTTATTAAGTAGAAACTTTGTATGGATATGTCCATATATTGGTACCATCATTTCCCTCCTCCCTGCCCCTATTCCATAGAGGTCCTCCTTAGTGGAATTCCTGCTATTCACCATGTAGTTGTAGGTTTTAATGGTGAGAGCAGCTGTCTATCATTGTAGGGAGGGCTACATCTCTGGATATTCCTTCCCACCCTGTGGCTCTTAGATTATTTCCACTGGCTCTTCCACGAATTTCCCTGAGCCTTCATGGGTGTCCTTAAATTATACTTAAATGTTGAGTTCTCAGCAGCTTCTAAATTTCTGTTTTAGTGCATTTTGAGTGTCCTCAGTGTCTATCTGCATCACCTTGGTTCAGGTTATCAAGTTCACTATGGAAGCAACACACTTGCTCATCTTGTCAGTTTCTCTGTAGTTTCACCTGGGCCCTGGATGCTGTGTGAGGGGTGGTGTAACTCTTGTCAGGGAGTTAGCTATCTACTCTTGTCTTGTTGGTAGACTATGGTTGTACTTGTTTCTTGCTTGTTGATGAAAATCCAAAACAGATTCTCCAACAGAAAGTGAGATTGGGATAGGCTAAAGGGAATAAGCACTGATATTATTCATTTATTTATTAGAAAAAGAGAGAGAGAGAGAGAGAGAGAGAGAGAGAGAGAGAATGGATGCACCTGGACCTCCAGCCACTGTAAATAGCCTCCAGGTGTATGTGCCAACTCATGCACCTGCCTTATGTGGGTTCTAGGGAAGCAAAGTAGGTCCTAGCCAGACGTGGTGGCGCACGCCTTTAATCCCAGCACTTGGGAGGCAGAGGTAGGAGGATCGCCGTGAGTTCAAGGCCACCCTGAGACTCCATAGTGAATTCCAGGGCAAGAGTGAGACCATAGCTTGGAAAAAAAAAAAAGGTCCGTAGGCTTCACAGGCAAGTGCCTTAACCCATAAGCCATCTTTCCAACAGCATTGTTAATTTAGAGAGATTTTGATGGTTTTAGCCTCCCTTTTGGAACTTTTATTGGAGTCCATTAGCTTGATCTCCATAAGGTTCTGACTTGGTTTCTAGTTCCAGTTATGAGTTCCTTTCTACTGAATGGATCTCATATCCAATCAAAGAGCCATTGGTACCCACCTAGGCTACTTGCCACTATTTCACAGGTGTGTATATCTTGTCAGATTGGTTGTTTTTAATATAGCAGTGTCCCCTGCTTTCTCACTACATTGGTGGCCATTTTCCTCCAGCAGCTTGTGTAGCTCTTTTCAGCACTATATAAGCTAACCATCTGGGAACTAGCTAATGTAAATTGAGCAGCTATAAACGTTATGCCAAGTGAGTATTCTATTCAAGACTTGACAAGAGCACACATCCTGTTCACAAGAGTCCTGTTCTCATGACCTAATCAACTTCCTCCAGCTCCATCTCTTGAAATGAAAAATTTGGGCTTAAATTTCAATTTATAATTTTGATAGGGATATAAAGATTCAGTATAAACTTGAAGTCAGGGAAAATATGAGGCACAAAGTATGATATGACCAAATTCACATAGTGATAAGGAAAGTAATGGTATCAAGGTGCCTCTATTCCTATATTTCTTCAACTTGAAAATAATTATAAAGATTATTTTAATTTTTCATTGACAATTATCATGTACAAACATACTGTAACTTAATCATAATCTGCTTTGATTTTTCCCCTCCCCCTCTTCCATTAAGCTCCTTCATTCTAAGTGCATGAGCAGCAAGGTCTTTTGTATAAAAGACCTCTATCATTTGACTTATGCCTTCTGAGTATTCTCATGGCCTGGCATATTCATCTGAATGTTTATTTATATTTAAAATGTTCCACCTAAAGATATTAGAATGGTATTTCTCTATTCTTCAAACATTGCAATATGATGATGTCTTCTAAAAAAGTGATGGTCCTTATTAATAACTATCTTGGGGCATAGGTGGCCTGCATCATTATTTGTACAATGGAAGTAGAGTTTCTCTGATGTAAACCTTACATAGCGTGGAACATAATCTTCATGGATAGATAACCAGTTCCCAACCAGAACAATTAAATTAGAATCTCCAGGATAAGTCCTTGTAATCCTTATTGACAATTAGTCCTCCCCATAATACTAGAATCCAGTTGGAATACCAGCTATTGATTTTATAATTCCATGCTCTTATTAATACCAGTGACTTCTACCTGTCATTCCACAAGTCTTTATGCAGTTAATCAACATTCTCATTTCTTCAGATCATTAAGAGATAAGAAACTGGAAGTTTCAGAATTGGCAACATACTAGGGGAGATATTTATAGTTTAGTCAGGTTTGAGAACCACTAGAAAACTTTTAGTGTTATCCAACTTGTTCATGATACTCTTGGCCCCTTATGATCCCTATAATTACTAAGACATGTAACTTCTTAGTACCATATGATAATTTTGTTGGAACTGTTGGATGTCTCTTTGCAACTTGCTGTCACCATTGTCACAAGTGCTTAGATTGTAAGGTAGTGACTATTGGGAAAAGGTCAGAGATTATATTAGGTCTTATCAAACAAGTGAAAATCAATATTTTCATTCTCTTTAGGGGAATAAGCCTTATATATACTTGAGATGAAAGAAAAATTATTTTGTTGTTCTGCTGAAGTTGTTAAGTTTTCCATTAGTCTGGGTTAAGTTTCTCAGGTTACAGATTTACTTTTGGTTTCTAATATTGATTTATAGTTCATAAGGACTTTGTTGGTTACCAAAAAAAAAAAAAAAAAAAAAAAATGAACCTCAGTAAATTCTTCTATTTCAAGGGCATGGCTTCATTTTAGAATGAGATATTTTTCTTGTTAATTTTGATTTCATGTCCAGAGTTCAAATAATCAGTGAAATATCAAATTACCATAAATTATGAAAAGATATTTACACATCAATGCCAGGCCACTGAAATTTGTGCATTCATTTTTAAGTTCTCGAACTTATAAAAATAAGAATGGAACAGAATCCAACTTATTCTGTTTTATCACATTTTTGAAAATGTTGCAAGAATTTAATCTCTCTGATTAAATTATATCTTTGGCATCTTTGTATTTCAATAGTAATATTTACACTAAGCTTTATGTGTGTTACACCAATTAGTGAGATGGTTAATATTTTTAAAATTTTGAGGTTCCACAATAAAGTAACAAAAAACAACACTTGGCAATTTTCCATATATTACAACACTCCACCCCAGCTAGCTCTACTCCTCATCCTTAAATGATACACATAGTGTCAGTGTTGCTCAGATTTCTATGTTCTGTTTTTAGGTTATACTAAACACTTATGACCAGAATTATAGGTCCCTGTCTCTAGCAGTCAGAATTCTTTTTCTCTCCATTCCCTAATCTGAACTTGTCCTGAAGTGAGAGTGATCTGGGGAATGAAAAGAAACAGCTAGGAGACATACATGAGTGAGTTTAACTTCATTAAGGGTAGTTATAATTTTAGAGACAATGATAGAGGGGAGGGCAAAAGGACACATGTGACCTGAAAACAAAAGGGAGAGGAGGAGAGATGAGTGGATAGAAGGAAAGCAAGGAGTTAGGAGAGGTGGGAGGAGGATATTCAACCAAAACAAATTGTGTTTGAAATTTCCATAATGGCCTCTAATACTTTGCATGCTAATTTAAAACGTGTAACAGTAGACTATGATTAAAAACAAAATTGATACAATAGTTAAATTTCTCTAATGTTAGAATTTCAGTCAGTGTGACATATGACAACCATAGGACCCTGAAATTATGGTTTCCCTTTGTGCCCCCAGGTTTTTATGCTTGTACTATAACCTCATTTAAATTTTAGTGTCTCGGTTGCTTTTTATGAAAACCCTTCTTCAGAAGCAGTGAGAGCATGGAGGGGAAATTAGCACTCTCATCTCTTCATATAAGCTGTGTTCAAGATTGACGATACTTTAGGATGACTTCTAGGAGCCATTAGCATCATGCTGTGCAGGCTAAACCAAAAGCCAGTTAAAACAAAACAAAACAAAAAAACAAAAAAAACAAAAAACAAACAAACAAACAAAAAAAGAATCTCAGGAATAGAATCTAGGCACTAGTATATTTAAAATCCCTAAGTTATAAGGGTATGACAGTCACTGATCTAAACAGTTATGGGGAATGCAGTAAATTTCTGATGCATTCTTGTAATAAAAAGCCAGGTGGGAAATGACAAGAATGGTGAAGTCTGTGGAAAGCAGAGAACAAAGACAGTGGTTTTGAGTACCACTAAAAATTGCAATGTTGGGGGGAAGGGAGTAGGCTGCTTAAAAGTACTGACTTTAGGAGATGATCCCCTGAGGTTAATGTATTTTCTGCCCTTCATTGTGTGAGCTTGAGCAAGTGCCTTCTTTGTGCTTCAGTATTCTCATTAGTAAATTGAGGATGATAATTATACCTATCTTTCTAAGGCTGTTGTAAGGATTAAGTGAAATCATACACATAAAGCACTTAACCTTATGTTAAGCATATAACAAACATATCCTAAACACTTTTCCTATCTTATTATAATGAGCTATGAAATCCTAGACTTCACTTATCTTCTTTTAGCAGGGGTTGGTTTCCAATACAGGATGAGGAAAAGTCAAGCAAACAAAAGATGGCATAGAGAAGCAAATCAAAACATTTTGAGAGTGATCTTTTTGTATTTCAATTATTTTTATTATTTTCTCTCTTATTATGTAGTTCCCCTTAATATTTTGCTCTCTTAGTCTCCTGAGTATTCTTGCTTTTGAATCTATTTTTTCAATCCTGAATTCCTTAATAATGCCACTATATTGGAAATGCCTTGATTGATGACTTAGCAATAATAGTATAGAATTTTGAGAGTAGCAAACCAATGACAACAATGGCTCTTCTCTGGCTTAGAAGAACTATTTTTGTCTCATTCTTTGGTTTGGCTATTTGGGCTATGCACTGCTGGATGACTATTTTGCTGAACTTGCTTATGCATCTGTCAACCATTGGAGTTTTGGGGTGACACCTTTTCTCAGGTTGGCTGACGAAAGCAGGCAGAGATGGGGAAGCTGAGCCTTGCATCTCTTACTTTATAGTAATTTAGCCCTGTTTACATGATGGAAGCATTTTCCAGAAGTGCAAAAGTAGAAGTTTTTTAGGTCAAGGCTCACAGACAGCACCACTCTATCACATTGTTATCATTAAAAGAAATGTAATAACAACCCACGTGCAAGGGAGGGAGAAATGGATTTAATTTTCAGTGACACTTGCTTTATGTATTATGACCATATTTTTGTGATCTTTTACAATTTTCTCTTGAAATAGCTCAAATGAGAGGAAATGAGGCCAGAGTAAGTGTGTTGGCATTATAAATATAAAGGCATAATATGCACAAGCTTAGGCAAAGGATTGGGGATTCAAGGTGAGGGATACAATGGAGCCTTATAATTCTAACAATTGAATCAGTACTAAAAGAAAGAAAAAAAAAACAGAAAGTTGCAGAGGACCCCAACATCATATCATATGTATGCATTCTTTTACAGAATATCCTGGACTGCGCTCATTTTTCTGAACTTGTTTTATTCCTATAACCACTTTCTCCTGAGAGAAAGATTTATTTTAAAATTCATTAAGAAAGGACCCAGAGGATCAATTACATGTGCTATTTCTTAGTTGGCTCCTTTATAACCATTTGGCATGCCAATGAAATATAAATAATATATGTAGTTTACAGTACAAAATAATGAACATTTAATCTCAACTACAAAAGTAGGTTATTCCAAGTTTTAAAATCAAAATATCTAACAAAAGGTTGATACTAAGGTGTGTGAACCATCTCAAGAAAACCGGAGAAAAAATTATGAAAATTAAAAATAAACTCTAACAGGCTGGAGTGATCATTTAGCAGTTAAGGCACTTTCTTGTGAAGCATAAGGACCCAAGTTCAATTCCTCAGTACCCATGTAAACCACATGTGCAAAGTAGCACATGCGTCTTGTGTTCATTTACAGTGGCTAGAAGCCATGACATGTAAATTCTCTATTTGCTTTTTTTCTCTCTCTCTGTCAAATAAATAAATATGATACAATATTTTAAAAAATATATACACTGACACAGCCATTATCTTAGATTATGCCATATGTGTGTGTGTGTGTAATCTTAATTTATTAAATATATACATATATATTTCTTTAAAAAATGTACAAACTATTGCTCTAGATTTTATCTCATGTATATAATTTGAAACTGCCTTATTCTTACTTAGCCATGTTATATAGACTGTAAAGTCAGACAAGGGTAAATGTCCTCCATTTAATATTCAGAATCATTTTGCTGTAGAAAAAAAAGGTTTTCTCTTTTCTTTTTGCAATATTTTGCTTCAGAAAGACTTTGTCTTTATGCTGATATGTATTATCAGAGGTACTTTTGAAATGCCACATGTCCAAAATTTAAAATCATTTAATATTAGCTTAGGAATACCCACTGGCAGTTAAACCAATGCTTATACTAGATTGTTTGTCATTATTAATAATCATTATAATTATTTAAAATATTCTTCTAAAAACTAGATACATTGTTTTTCCTCTATGTGATTTTTTTTTCAGGACAAGATAGCCTGCATTGCTCATTCAGGCATGAAAGAGTCTTTATTTTTATCCCCTTATATGATTTTATTTACCTAACAGTTAGCTATCCCAACATTACTGCTGTATTGTAAAACATAGGAAAGCTTAATGGCTTCAAACTACAATGTTTAATCCTTGCTCAAGTACCCATGGATCTTCTGAGGATTGATAGATATATAGTTAAAGTCCAAGTTGTAACTTGGGTCTAGTTCCATGTATCTCTCATCCTACCCTCATAGATTTGTAAGATGGTTTGATTTCAAAAGCTGACTCTGACAGTAATTTATTTTTTAATTTTTGGTTTTTCAAGGTTGGGTCTCACTCTAGCACAGGCTGATCTGGAATTCTGTATTCTCAGGGTGGCCTCAAACTCATGGTGATCCTCCTACCTCTGCCTCCTGAGTGCTGAGATTAAAGGCATGCACCACCACACCTGGCAGCTCTGATGGTATTTTTATCATTACCATTTCAAGTGTGGATAACTAGGCATCTCACTACACAGGATATGAAACTGGAAGAAACATGCAAATCTAAATTTATTGACTTATAATAACTGATGACAAGCAATACCATTTCCCTTTACTATCAAATTCTCCATTCTATTTGTGAATGTAAGCTTTCTCCATTAACTTATGGAGTATACAGATGACTCATTCCATCTTAATCTCAGACTGAAATAACATTATATTACTCAAATAAAACATCTTCTGGCTCAATATAGTCAAAATAGGCTAAATGTGATGGTTTTTCTCAAACAAGCCAGCAGGTTTGCAATATATGCATTTCCTCCACATATGTTATGTCAAATATTCCTTTAACATTTCTATGAATTGCATACATAGCACAATCTCTATTTATGAATGCAAACAGAGCACATCTGCTGTCATCACACCTGCTTTAAATTCTTTTCATTGTCTTTGATTTAAATGGAAATCAACAAATATCTTTTCAGCTATGTAAAAGATAGGTGTGTTTCTAGACTACTAGCACTAAAAGTGAATGTAGAGATCATATAATATAACTCCTACATTTGTCATATGAAGGAGGACAATTCTGTTGTGTCAATGTTTCTCAGAGTTTGTACTAGGAGCTACTTGAAGAGCTGTGTTGCAGTCAGCTCCTCCTTTGCTGGAATGAACATCCAACTAGATAGTTTATAGGAGGAACAGGTTTATTTGGCTTACAAATACAGGGGGAGTTCCATCAATGATAGTAGAATTTCCATACCCCCAAGATGAAAGAAACAACTACAGCAAGCAAACACCAACAAGCAGCAAGCAGGAACCATCAGAACTCAAACTTCCCTCCAAACCTTTGGGCTGGAATTCAGATCTTCGCCCAGTGACATACTTCCTTCAGCAGCTGCTGGAGACTTCAGCAAGAAGCTTAACTTTAATTAAAAATCCCTTAGTCTGTGGGGGACATATATTCACATCAAACCATCCCAAGCTGGTATTGAAACCTAGCTCTCCTGACTATCCAACTGGATATTTCCATCTTGGTGTTCTGTGTCAAGCACCTACCAGGAAAAATTAATGCCAATGGAACTTGGGGGATAGAAAATAATACACTTTTTTTCTTAGATTGTATTGTTGCTGAAGTATTTTTAAATGTGTTTGATTTCCATTTTGATAATTTTTCATTGTGTATATTTCTTTTATGTGGTACTATGTTTCAGACTGACATTATACGCAAGAATATAATTCATATTGAATACATTTTCATACATTCCCCAAACTTTATTTATTATTATTAACAACAACATATTTCATTTATATACATCATGTGTTGGTATCTTTTTTCCCTCATCCCTCCCCAATTCCATTGGGGACATTCCTCAGTGGGGTTGCAGGTATTTCCTGTACAGTTGTGGGTATGTGCTGTGGGAGCAGCAGTCATTTTGGGGAGGAGGAAATGCCTCTGGGAATGATGCCCTAACCTGTGGCTCTTACAATCTTTTCCACCCCTCTTCTGCAAAATTCCCTGGGCTGTGGTGGGGGAGTTTTAAGTCTACTTCAGTGAGTAGCTCTTAGGAGCCTCTGGGTCTCTGCTTTGGTAGTGTTCAGTAGCTTCAGTGTATGTCTCCTACACCCTGGCACTGATTATCAGGAACAGCATGAAAGCAGCACTCTTGCTCTTCTCCCCATTTCTCTGTGGATTCAGATGTGGCTTGGCTGAAGTACTAGGGGTAGTTTATCTCCTCAGGTCTCACTACCTTCTGAAAAAGAAAAAAAAAAAACAGATTCTGCAGTGGAAAGTGAAGTCAGCATAATTTAAATAGAATAAGGATTATTAATTTAGGTAGATTTTGATCTACGTAAGCTCTCTTTTATCCAAAGACTAGTGAGAGCTTGACACTGGAGATCATAATCTTTGCCTTCATAGGATTCTGATCTGGTCCTCAATTCCAGATATTGGTTCCTTTATACTGAGGGGATCTCTTAGCCAATCAGAAAGCTACTGGTTACACACCGAGGCTGTGTGCCACTATTTCATTGGCCTGTACATCCTGTCAGGGTATTTGTTTCTGAGTAGTTTTGACCTCTGGTTTCTCAGGCTGTTGTTGGCCACTGTCCCCCAGTAGTGCATATAGTGCTCTCCAGCACTAGACAGGCTGGCTGGGGACTGGCTCTCTTCTGAATTCCAGCCAGGTCTCTCTGTGCTCTGCTTCAGCAGCATATGGTGTCTTTGCTAATAGGGTCTTAGCTTTTGCCTCAGGTGGTCAATCAAGTGTTTTGACAGAAAGTTGTCTTGATTTGGAATCCTTATAGGTCTCTCTGATCAACAGCTCAGTATGGGTAGCAACCAAACTCTGGTACTGGAAGTTACAGGCCAGAGACAGAAAATAAAGTTTTCTTTTAAGCTTAGGCTTCATCCCATGCTCTCCACAGTCCTACATTTCAGGTGCTTCCTCCCCCTCCCCCCTTATTCCAAGGATAAAGGTTACTATGCTACCAGCTCATTTTGGATTTAGTTTTGCATTTGTTTTACCCCTTTCCTTTTGTTCCCACAGTCTGTTTTCTTCCCCTTTTATGCCACCAATAGATACATGACATTATGTCACTATTTAAAACCTAAGAACCACAAATCAAAGACACATACAGTATTGGTCTTTTTGTAATGGGCTTCAATTATTAACTGTGATTATCACCAGTTGACACCATTGTCCTGCAAATTGCATGACTTTTTTATGACTGAAAAGAAAATCTATTGTGCATACATATGGTACATTTTCTTTACCCTTTCCATTGCTGGTGGTCACTATGGTTGGTTATTTAGCCTAGTTATTGTGAATAATACTAAAATATACATTCATGTCCAAGAAATTCTATGATATGTTTAATGTTTAAACTGGTTTTACAGGGACCTTAAATTTGACAGGGTAGCCTGCTGAAGCTTGCCTTGTGATTGTGCATCTCACACTGATGCTGCTTATGTTTGAATTCTTTGAATTCTTGTAGCAGTTATCTACTTTGGTATGACAATATTGAAGTCATTAAGGATAGAAAGCAAGTTTCTTACTACATTTTATCCTCTAACAGAAAAGGCTGTTCAATATTGTTGAATTGTCAAGTCCAACAGAATTAACCTAGACACTGAGCAGTGAGGGAAGACCTATGTTGACAAGGTCTTAGAAATGTGGTGAAACTGAAACATTTAGGAGGGTCAAGCCCATCCTGGATAGTTATTAAGCAACTTGTCCATGCAAAATGAGGAGATAGTTGAGGAGCAAGCTGAATTTTTATCATAACAGGTATGAATGATTGAGCACAGACAAGCATAGAAGAACCATAATACTGTTACTATTGAAGAGATTGGTCTTGATGAATAAAATAATTGATCAGTTCACAATTTTTACTTTATATTATTAGGCATTTCTTCAAATAATTAGTTAAACTGTATCTGTTTAATTCTATCATTTAAGTGCAAAATGAGAAAAAAAAAAATGCATCCTACCAGAATTGTTGGGTATTGGAAAATATGTTGATAAGTGTTTTTAGTATTTACTGAGTGATAAATCAGCATTACATCATTTTAAATATGAGAATACATAGAAAGCACTTCAACAGGAATCTATTTCTAATTTATTTCTTCAACAATATAACTCTTTTAAGCTAATGATAAATATAGTCTTTTCAAAGGCTGTAATGCCTTCCTCCACCCCAGGTAAGGAAAGAGAACAATAAAATCATGGGGAAAGAACCCAGACTTTAGAAAGGAACATGCAGCATCAAAATAAGCTATGTGAAATTTCTCACTCCTAAAGCACATGTTTTCCAGTTTCCTTTGTCTTGACTTTTGAGTATGCTCATCTTTGTAGTATCCTATAGAGATCTCTGACTGTGATCTTCCTGCTTATTGTTCTTGCCATCACTCTTCCTTCTGAATCTCAGATGACAGACTCCAGCCCTGAACAGGGTTTCAACTATTGCATCTTGTTCATGTCAAGTTTCTGAAAAATCTAGTCCTTATTTATGAGAGCCATTCCCAAGAGAGCAGTAGAGTGACCGAAAGAAAAAGACACACCAAGAATTTCACATACTGCAATTTCTTGAACAGAAATATGGTCTTGGGGGACAGTAAGACTAAATAAATCCCCATGCTTTGGAGATGGAAATACATATAAGCTTATATATTTGTGAGGCCAAAAGTGATTTCATTCAAGCTGAAAGTTTCTGTTTATCTCAAGCTAACATCAATGAATGGGACAATGCTGGTCCAGTTATGAAGCCCCACATACCACACTAATTATTCTATATATTTAAAATATGCTAGAAACTATAAAAATTCATGAGCAATCAGGGTGGTTACAACTCAAGATGGCTGTTGGAATGTTAAGCTGATGCTATATATTTGGTCTTTCCAGTGTCTGTCCATTGCTCATAGGTGATTTATAGTACCATATTCCCCAAAAGTTATTCTAAGACATTGTTTCAACAATTCTCTTCCTCTTTTTGCCTTCACTAATTTTCCCTCTTTACCAAATATTCTTTTGTCGTTGTTGTTTATTTTTATTTATTTATTTGAAAGTGACAGACAGAGAGAAAAAATCAAATAGATAGAGAATGGGCACACCATCGCCTCCAGCCACTGCAAACGAACTTCAGATGTGTGTGCCCCCTTGTGCATCTGGCTTACGTGGATCCTGGGGCATTGAGCCTCTAATTGGGGTCGTTAGGCTTCACAGGCAAGTGCTTAACTGCTAAGCCATCTCTCCAGCCCTTTACCAAATATTTTTGAAATCATGCAAGTAGTCCATTTTTTCTCTCATTCAGATAGAAAATCTATCTTCACTCCAATTCTCATTGTAGTTAACTCTCTATTACCTTGACCTATTAGTGAAACTTGCCTAAAATTTCTCTAATCATTTCAATTTCTCTCAATCTATTTTTACTTGAATATATTTCAATCTTGCCACCACTTTGTCAAGGTCACCTTTAACTAACATATTGCTAAATCCAAAGTAATTTTCCATCTTACTTATTGAGATATTCTCAATAATACTTAACACACACTTCATCAATCTATTCTATATAAACATTTTTCTGTTCTTGATTCCTTATGTAACATGCATGCCTATCTCATCTCCTTCCTTTCCAAATGCTCCTTTTTTTCCCATTCTTTTTGTTTTCCTGGTTTCTTTTCAGATTACCATTGTACTTTTTCATTGTATTCAATTGCATTATCAGTATTTAACAAGATAATAACAGAATTTAAAAGGTACAGTAAACTGCTATTAAGTATAGCTATAATGTTATACATCAGATCTTCTTTTACTGAAACTTTATGTTCATTCCCTAACCAATCAATTCCTAGAAAACACAATTCTTCTCTACTCTAGTTCTATGGCAGATCTCTCATGTAAGCAGAATCATTTAATATTTAATATTTCCTATCAATGATTGGCTTATTTCACCATAGTGTAATGTCTTTCAGGTTCATCCACATTGTCACATACTACACAGCATTCTTTCCTTCAAAGGCTGAATTGTATTCCATGGAGATGTTACATTCTCTTTAGCTATTCATTTGATAGTATACATTTAGATTTTTTCCACATATTGATATTGTGAATAGTCATGCAGCAAACCTGGCAGTGTTGATAATAATAATAATAATTGATAGTAATAATAGACATCCTAGTGTTAGTCCTTTTTGTATTTTCACACTTCCATATGTGAATATATTTCATTTTGATCACAATGCTGTCATTTTTTTTTTCTCTGTCTCTCCACCTTTTTATTTCCGATGAATCCCTTCTTCCCATTAGGTCCCCATCCTATGCCAACACCTTGTCTATCTTTTGACCCACTGATTAAAATTAGAGACACTTGTATAATCATGAGTGGGAGGTTATTTACTGGAAAGTGGAAAATTCTCTAGTGGCTGCTCCCTCACCTTCAGGAATATTGCCTCATCTCTCCCAGCAAACATTGGATTCCTTGATTTATTCTAGAAGGTATGGGATCTCATGAACTTCTCTCTCAACTATCATTATCTGCTATAAGTTCATGAGTGTAGCAGACAATGGATTATATGATAGATCTACTTTCAATTTTTTATCATTATATTTTATTGATTAGAGTTGTACTCAGTGAATACAGTCGAGTTGGTATCATTGTTAGGCTCATCCATGTCCTACCCTCACCCCGGCACCTCCTTATTGAGGTATATGGGTCATGCATTGTGGAGTTCACCCACAGTTATGGGTAGGAGAAATATCTCTGCATATCATGACCCAACGTGTGGCTCTGACATTCTTTCTGCCCCTTCTTCAGCAGAATTTCCTTGAGCCATGTTGGGTTCATTTTTAGTCTGCTTCAGTGATGAGGTGTTGGGGGCCTCTGGGTCTCTGGTTCTCTGAATTTGTAAGAGTGGATTATTCTCTGTGTTGATCTCCTTCACCCTTGTGCTGGTACCAGGTTCACCAAGAAAACAGCACCCTTACTGTTTTACCAATTCTTAGTTTCAGCTTGGGCCCTTTTGAGGTATGATGGGGTGGTTATCGCCTTAGGATCTGTGTCTATCAGAAAAAGAGAAGCAGATTCTCCAACAGAGAGAAAAGTTAGCAGTAGATAAATGGGATAACCCTTATTTTTTTAAAATATCTTTTGTTCATTTTAATTTATTTATTTGAAAGTGACAGAGAGAGAGGGAGAGAAAGACAGATAGAGAGGGAATGGGTGCGCCAGGGCTTCCAGCCACTGCAAACGAACTCCAGACACATGTGCCCCCTGTGCATCTGGCTAACGTGGGTCCTGGGGAAACGAGCCTCGAACCAGGGTCCTTAGTCTTCACAGGCAAGCGTTTAATCACTAAGCCATCTCTCCAGCCCCCTTATTTTTTAAATAGAGAATTTAATAGGTGTAGGCCCTCTTGTAGCCCATGATTTGTGGTAGCTTGATAATGGAGAGTGGGCTCATGTTTGCATATGTTTCTGACTTGTTTCCCAGGTCTAGACATGGATCCTGTTCCCCTGAGGGGATCAGTTAGCCAAATCAAGAGCAGTTGGTTTCCCACCATGGCTGTGTGCCACTATTGCACTTGTGTGGGCATCACAACAGATTCCTCCATATTGTATTGCAGAACAACAAATACACCACTTCATTCCCACCACCAGTGTGTCAAAGTTTTAATTTTTCACATCCTCAGCAATACTTATCTTGGTTAATTTATTTTCATTGTTTAATTACCATCTTATCAAGTGATATATTAGTTTCATTTTGATTTTTACTTCTCTCATTATTTGTAGCAGTGATCATTTTTGATAACAAGTTAGTCATTTTGTTGGCCATTGGCCATTATTTAATGCTGTTATTATTTCTACTTTACTATTGAGTTGTAACAGTTCCTTATGTATTTTGAAGATTAACTTCATTTCCAATATATAAAAATATTCTCTCCTGGTTTATAAGTTGCTTTCTCTGCTGTGAGGAAGCTTTAAACTTTTCTGTGGTTTTACTTGGGGATCCAAATCCAGGCCATCAGATTTTATAAGGAAGCACTTCAATTGCTGTGGTAGTTTGAATAGATGACCCCAAATCCATTCAGTGTTTTATTAGTTTGTAGTTTAGATCTGCAGCCACCTGGCTGGAGCAGGTGTCAATGGGCAGATCTTAAGTGTGGTGATGGGTTTGAAATTCCAATCTGAAGATATGCAAAGTGCCTAGTTCCACCTGGAATTCCTAAAGTGTGCTGTGTGGCTTTTGGCTTCTCTCTCTCTCTCTCTCTCTCTCTCTCTCTCTCTCTCTCTCTCTCTTTTGTAAAAGCAGACCAGCTTCTTCTGCCACTATAGAACTTGCCTTGATCTGTAAGCTTCAATAAATACCCCTTACTCTATAATTGTTCCTGGTCTGGAATTTCATCTCAGTGAACCTGAAGCTGTCTACTACAATTGCTAAGCCATCTCTGAAGCCCTGTAATATATTTTAAAAATAATACAATATGATACCTCTAATTTTACCTCTCTCCAAAAAATTAAGTTATGCATGATATTTCGTATTTCCCTGTGGTATCATATCTATAATCATAGCACTTAATCAAGTGAGACAGGGCTGGGGAGATGACATCATATTTAATTTAAGTCACTTGCCTGTGAAGCCTAAGAACATATGTTTGAATATCCAGGTCCCGCCTAGCGAGGCACACAGTGATACCAGTGCACAATGTTGCATATGTCTGGAGTTTGTTCACAGTAGATGTAAGGCCCAGGTGTGACCATTCTCTCTCTCTCTCTCTCTCTCTCTCTCTCTCTCTCTCTCTCTCTCTCTCTCAAAAATAAAATAATAAGAAGAAAAAAAAGTGAAACAGACTGGGCATGGTGGTACACACCTTTAATCCCTGCACTTGGGAGGCAGAGGTAAGAGGATAGTTGTGAGTTGGAGGATAGCATGGGACTACATAATGAATTCCATGTGAGCCTGGGCTAGACCAAGAACCAACCTTGGGAAAAAAAAATTGAGGCAGAAATCTCCTGAGTTTGAGGCATATTGGGCTTCATAACAAGTTTAACAACAGTGATTTACAGAAAAATGCTTTCTCCCAAAAATATTTTCTTCTATTTAAAAAAAATCATTCTAGAATTTTGATATAGATTAGATAAATACTTTCGATTTCTTGTGGCAGTATAGAAATTTTAACATGAGTTCTTGCAATCTGTGAACACAGTTGCCTTTCTGTTTGTGCTTTCTTCATTTCCTTTATTGATGTTTTATTCTTCTCCACATATGCCTTTCTTTGCCTTGCTTAAGTTTATTCCTATTTTATTGAGTTTGAGTCTAATGTAGATGGATATTTTTCCTCTTCATATATGCTATTGCATAAAAACACAACTGTTTTTTGCAAATAATTCATGAATTTACAAGAGTAAAAATCAATAATCCTGTAAATGAACCGAATTCACTTATTAGCGTTAGCTGTTTTTTTTTTTTTTTTTTTCTTTAGTGAAACAGCCAAGTTATTCTATGTGAAACCATATCATGTACAAATAGGGACTTTTTGTGTCTTTCTGTTTTGGAATGTTTTGCTTCCTTTTCTTGCCTAATTTATCTGGATATGAATTTGAAACCATGTGATCTGGTCTATAGGCTTAATTAGGCATGGATTTCACAGGTCTTATATGGAATTATCACTTTAGGACTATCGTAGAAAATTTAGCAATTAAACAAGATGTACATTGAGTTATTCTGCCATATACTATTGAAGCATATTTTTTATTTTTATACATTTTTTATTATTTTTTGTTGTTTTTTGGAGTGGGGTGGTCTCTGTCTAGCCCAGACTGACTTGGAATTCACTATGTATTCTTCCTACCTCTGTCTCCTAAGTGCTAGGATCAAAGGTGTTTGCCACTACACCCTGCTTGAAACTTACATCGTTATAGGCAGGCACAAAACTAACCAGGAAAAGGAATGTGGAAGTATTCACTATACAACTACCCCATTTGTCCCTTCTTCCCAAAACTGATATTTTGTAAAACTTTATTTAAATGGATGTGTTTCAAACAAAAGCAGCCACTTGGCCTCATATTGGCAGAGAGTAGAACAGAGTTTATCACTGTTTGATGTGATGTGAAAAATGGATTGAAATACTTTGTTTAAATGGCACAAAATTTCAACTGGGTAAGAAGAATAAGTTCAAGGAATCTGTATTACAACACAGTGGCTAACATTAGCAGTAACATGCTACATTTTCAAAACTAGTTAACAGCATAAGATTTAAGTTTTCTCTCCACTCCATAACAAATAAGTTTGAGAGGTAATGCACTAATTAGGTTGATTTATTCTTTTGACAATATGTTTATATATCAAAATATAGACAAAATCTAAATTGAAAGATTATGAATAAAAGAAACCAAAGAACTTGTTGGGCTCTACTTTTCATTATCATTCTTCTTAAGGGAAACTGATATCAAAGACAATATAAGAATTCAAACATTCCAAATGAAGAAATCATACCAAAAGGCCTCTGTGATGCTGGCAGAGATCTGCATTTGGTAGATACTTGTGACTGAGTACAAGAAAGTTGATAGGGTCATGTGAATAGTTTCAAGAAAAGTGAGCACATTTATAACCTTGTCAGAGCAGAAAATAATTTTTAGAAACCATTTTGTACAAATGATATGGACTTTTTACTGTATTTTTGCACTTTGTGAGATTTCTGGAACATATTCTGTTGGTTACATATAGTTCTACGTGCAACTTCATGCATCACATGTCTCATTAGACTTTCAAATCTCCATACCGAAGTGTGAGGGTTTAAGTATTACAATGAGCCACACTTGGACTTACACTTGGACTGTAAGTGGCTACTGCATGGTCTAGTCACCCTGGGTCCAAGGGAAGGATGCTTTCAACCTTGTTCTTGGCCAATGATATTTTTATATGTAAATTTGGTACCCTTTGTGAAAGGTCTTCTAAATCTCACTTTCAGTCCTCCATTGACCTGAGTCACTTCCTCCCTACCCCCATCAGGGCTGGTGCCCAACAATTACTTTCCAAGGAGCTAAAGGAAGACATAGATGTAAGGGACTTGGGGGAATCAGTTTATAAAGTGACTTTTGTATAAGTATGACAAGCTGAGTTAAGTTGCCTAGCATCCACGTACATTCTCAAGCATTCTGATGCACACTTTTAGTCCCTGACTGAAGAGGTAGAGACATGTGTTTCTGTCTGCCTTGCTGAGTAGCTTGTGCTGCTGAATCAGAGACCCGTAGGCTTTGATCAGTCCTGTCTCAAGGAATAAGGTGTATAGTGATTGAGGAAGATACCCAACACCAACCACTAGTCTCTACATGCATGCACATAACACATGCATGTGTACACATGTGTGCTCATATAAATATGCATAGATATACACCTATATAAACAAAATGAAGAAAGAAAGAAAGCAGGAGAGAAAGGGAGGGAAAGGAAGGGAATGAAAAGGAAAGGAAAGAAGGAAGGACAGAAGGAAGGAGTGCAATATTTGAGAGACTAAAGAGCTTGTCCTCTGCTATTTTGTTTTCTGATTTTTTTTTAATCTTTAGTGGTAAGTGCGTGGGTATCTCTAGAATATTTGGCAGATGGTCAGAAGTTGTTAATGTCTATGAGTTATGTTATAGGAAAACCGTAGCTGAGTTAAAACACATATAACTCAATAAGGCTTTTTAATAAATTCTGGTCTAATAATTTATACTACTTGGATTCAATGTTGTTTAGAGCAAGAGATGTCCTGAGAATAATTTTGTTACCCAGGAGAGCCAATCTCTGATTCTTGAGTGGTCTTTGAACCAATAGCTTTATGAACAGCTTTGTTAAGAAGGTAGATTATTAGGCTGTACCCACTCTGAATCAGAATGTTGATCATAACAAGATTTCCAGCTGTTTGGAAGAATGGAAAAGTTAAAGAATCAAAGGTCTGTGAATGTGACAGCTCTTATCTCATCATCAAAAACAAAAACTCTGGGCTGGAGAGATGGCTTAGCGGTTAAGCGCTTGCCTGTGAAGCCTAAGGACCCCGGTTGGAGGCTCGGTTCCCCAGGTCCCACGTTAGCCAGATGCACAAGGGGGCGCACGCGTCTGGAGTTCGTTTGCAGAGGCTGGAAGCCCTGGCGCGCCCATTCTCTCTCTCTCCCTCTATCTGTCTTTCTCTCTGTGTTTCTCGCTCTCAAATAAATAAATAAAAAATTAAAAAAAATTAAAAACAAAAACTCTAATGCAAATGCTACTTTAGTTTTTAAATCAATTTATAGCATCTGTTGGCCTTATTGTACTTAATGGAGTCAGAATCAGACTTCAAGATTATTGATTCAGCTTTGCATTCTGAGAGTCTACTCATACTTATGGGGCATCTTCCTTGTCTGTTAGAGATTTAAGTTATAAGAATAGAAGAGACATCTAAACTAACCACCTCCTGGCTTCATGACACTTTTTGTTCAGTGTATTTTCCATTGCCATCCTATTTTCAGATATCCCTTTACTCAGAGGTCAATGTTCGTGTTTGCTTTCATCAAGTCTTATGAGGCATGCACATGAACAAAATTTTCTTTCTCAAAGCTGAAGCACTACACTGGGTGGAGGCAGACCTTAGTTATAATTCTGGATAAAGTACAAATTTCTGGCTATATGATACTGGGAAAGTTACTCTATTTGAGTTATTTTTCTAAGTTATAGTAGTATTGGTTATTTCATAGAGTAAAATAAAATAATACATAAAAATTAGTAGAGTACCAGTCCTCAAACACTCCCAATAAATTGGAGAAAATATTAACTCTGGCTGTAATTATTAGAGCTTATATAAGAAGCAGCATGAAGTTCTTTGAGGCTATTTCATTAAATCTAATAAAGCCTCTATTAGATGTAATGAAATAACAAACATTTTAAAATGGCACACAATTTCTACATTTGGATGGATTTGTACCTTCTCATGGGGAACAACATTTATGCTGCCTCATTTAACCCCCTGAGTTAAGGATTCCTTATATACATGGAAGGGTCATTTGGCAGAATACTGGTTAAACTTTGCTAGATATGACATTCATGTTCCTTGGGATGGCTATAGGCACAGCTGAGCACAATACATAAAGTAAGGCAATTTTACTGTTGATCCTTCCAGAATTCTTGATTCTGTACAGGGCTTACCAGCTTCAAACATGTCTAATTTCCAATCTTTACCTCAGAGATTGGAAGTATGAAAGAACCCAGGTAGCCTAGCTCCTTAACAGAGTTACATAGACCACACAGAATTCTTCAGCAAAGATAATTAACCTACCTACTGTTGTGGTTTAAATCAGCTGGCCCTCATGTACTCATGTGTTTTGAATGCTTGGCCCCTAGCAGATGGCAATTTGAGAAATGGAACCTTGATGGAGAAGGTGTTTTGTGGGAGCAGGCTTAGAGGTGTTATAGCCAGCTACCCCTTTCTAGAGTTTGGCTCACATTCCTGCTTATGTTGTCCACCTCCTGTGACAGAGTTGATGTCCAGCTTCTTCTCATGCCATGCTTTCCCCTACCTTCATGAAGCTTCCCCTCATAACTGTAAGCCAAAATAAAAGCCTTCCTTCCATCAGTTGCTTTCCATCGGATACTTTGTCCTGACAAGAAGGTAACTACACCACATACTATGGATTCTGCCTCCTTGAATATATATCTCTACAGTGCTGTGCTGGAAAGCCCCTAAGAATCTAACAATTATGCTTTACATTATAACATGTCAAGGCCATAAACCTAAATAAAGATTTTGAAAGTCAGGCAGTTACATAACAAACTTATCATGATTTAGTATAGTGGTTAGTTGTTAGAAATATATCCTCAAGGCATTCTTGTAGGCTAAAGCACACTAGAATATGAGACCAATGGCCTGAAGAAATTAGTATTTTGCCTTAGGGCAGTGGGAAGGGGAAATGATGGTATAATCTATGATCAAGTGAAGTTTACTCTCCATTGGCAATTGCAGTGAGAGGCTAATTTGCTACTCAGGTGCACAGAAGACCTTAGTGTGGGGGTACATACCCATATGTACATAACTCAGAAGAGCCTGGCATAAGGTTCATTTTTTTCAGGCCAGTATGGACTACAAAGCCAATTCTAGGTCAGTCTGGGCTTAATAGGGAGATCCTGCCCAAAAAGAAAATGAGAAAAAGAGCAAAAAGCAAACATTGCTAATGCTAGGAGGCTTTCACCACTGTCTAACAAATCGCAAATGTGAGGGATGTTTTCAGTAATGATAAGTTCTGTACATGAAAGTACAAGCATATCATCCAAAGAGCTTTAAAGCTCAACAACAGACACTATAGTTTCTTCATTCTTTGGAAGCAACTGTCAATTATCTAAAAGCCATGAATAAGTACTTTGCTGTGACAATGGCAGAGGGAAAGATGCACCAAGCAGAAGAGCAGAAGAAAGTAGAGTGTGGCCTGCCTGCTATCTATCTTTCTAGATTTCTTCATATGGCACTTTACCTATTGATAACTCTGCATCACTCTATCAAATATCACATTTTAGGCATATTGGGTGTGTCTTCTGGGAATGAGATTAATAAATATGTTTGCAATATGACTTTCAAATAATTTCAGGAATTAATATTTAACTGCCATTAAAACATTTTCAAAATTCATATTTCATGACAGAGAATAGTTTATATATACCATTACCACAATTGTTTAAAAAGACTATACTGTTAGGGACCAATAAGGCGGCTTGTTACTATTATTGTTTAATTTACAAGTATCCACAGGGAGGGCAAAATATACCATCCCATAGAAAGATTTGTAACACTAGCTAACAATTCCCACTTCATGTACTTTCCATTTTATTGAGACAGTGCACACATATCATAAATGAAATCAACGAATCCATAATTTCTGCTGTTTTTCTCATCACTCCTCAGTTTCATTAAGTAGAAACTTGGATTGGACTCACCATATGTTAGTAACATCATTTCTCTCCTCCCTGCCCCATTCTGTTGAGGTCTCTCCTCAATGGGATTTTTGGTATTCTGTTAGGGTTGCAGTTATGAGATGTCAGAACAAGTCATTGGAGGGGTGGGGAATAACAACTATCCAGTAATTTCATATGTCAAAAGCAATGTCATCTTGTTCTCCCCACACCTGTTGCCATCGCCTTCCATTTTAGACCTTCATTATCATGAATAAAGCCTATGACATGTTAGTCAATATCTTTAGCTCTACTCCAAACATTATGATCACTCCAGAATGTGATTCAACATACTTAAGAAAGGTTTAGCTCTCTTTGTGACTTCTAAAGACCTTGATTCCTTAGACACAATGAGAATATCTTCTCCTCACTGCTAATTCAACTGGGTACTGCCATGAAGGCTACTCCCCATAGTGCAATAATTGGGGAAAAAATACTTTGAAACTGTTGAATGAAATACTCTATCCACAATTACTATACATTCTCTTCCTTCAGGTCTGCATTGTACTACAGTTGGAATATTGCACTGTGGGTCCAAATTAACTTTCTTTTGGTATTATGTTCTGTTCTAAGAGGGCCTACTTCATTGCTGTGTAGCCTTGAGTATGTAAATAAGTGATCATTCACATATTTGTTGTCCTATTCTATAGCCTCCATAGTCAGGGAAACACTGCTTTTTTCCTGAAATTTGTCATACCATTACTTGGACTGGCTTTAATCAGGCATGACATGTAAATGGTTGTGATAGAAACCAGGTCATACTAAGTTATCTTTGTTTTGTGAATCTACTTTACTTCCAGGTTTTAATACAGACCTTTCCTTGTCTAAAGGACATCACTCTTAGTTCTCTGATGCTAATCTTCTACTTGTCTTTTAGCTTGTATATAACATATTTATAAATACTCAATATCTTGTACAATGGGAGATAAATTATATTTCCTCTCATGTCATAATAAAACCAGTTCTACCTCAGTTTTATATTTCGAATTAATATCCAACTATCAGGCTGGAGGGATGGATTAGTGGTCAGAGTTCTTGCCTACACAAGCAAAGGATCTATATTTGATTCCCAGTACCCACATAAGCCAGATACACAAGGTGGAGCATGCAACTGGAGTGTGTTTGCAGTGGCTGGAGGCCCTGGGGTGCCCATTCTCTCTCTCTCTCTCTTTTCTCTCAAATAAATGAATAAAAGTAATATCCCAATATCTAGTCATTGAATATTTTATAAACAAGTTATAATGTCTACTCATTTATTCATGAGTTCAAAAATGTCTTTACATACTTGTTCAATAAATATCTACATGGATATCACAATTTTACTTTATTTGAAAAGTAGTTTTAACTATTTCAGAAATCATATCAATGTGTTCAAGAGATTCACCTGTCATGTCTAGCTAAAATCTGATGCTTCACTAACAGTTATATCCCATATATGTCTTTTTTATATCTCCTTAGGAGAATCCAAATCATCAGAAAATCCTGACATTTCTGTTTTTCTGCTTTTAATTTTCCTCTCTACTAAATTTTGTGTTCCTGCTCTGTTTTGGTTCATTTGCAGCCAATAAGTTATTCTCTACTTCTGAAGGCAATGGTTGGGAATATGAGCTTGGGCTTTGACAATGTAGAGCTTGTTCGACAACAGTTGTTCTTTTATAGAAATCAAGCCTCACTTGAGGGAGACAACAAAGAATTTGTTTTGTCCATCTTTATTTTGTCTATTTTTAAGCTCAAATCAATGAAGACTCTCATGCCTTCTGGTAGTTAGGTGAACAGCTCTTTCATTTATATCAAGTGGATTTTGTGTTTCTTTGTTGACTCTTGACCCACAGCTGAAACTGTTGATTTGAAGGTATAAATTCAATTTTCCTTTTTTTAGTATCTATAAGTCTAAGTGCTTGTACTTTAGAAATGCATTTGCCTTAGGATTATATGACTGTGAAAGTTTTTTCTTCCAACAGATATGCAATATATTAGATTAATAAAGTCTTGAAGTTAAATAAAAATGCCTCTGTTCTGGGGCTGGAGAGATGGCTTAGCAGTTAAGGCACTTGCCTACAAAGCCAAAGGACCTTGGTTTGATTCCCCAGGACCCACATAAGCCAGATGCACAAGGTGGTGCATGCATCCAGAGTTCATTTGCAGTGGCTGGAAGCCCTAAAGTTCTCTCTCTCTCTCTCTCTTTCTCTGTTTCTCCCTCTCTGTCTTTCCCTCTCTCAAATAACTAAATAAAAATAAAATATTAAAAAAATCTGTTCTAATTTCTATATCTACATAATTGCTTATATAAATTAAATTCAATTAAAATCCCCCAAGGGCTGGAGAGATTGATCAGAGGTTAAGGTGCTTGCCTGCCTAACCTAAGGACCAGGGTTCAATTCCTCATTACCCACATACTTTCAGATTTAAAAGGTGGTGCATGTGTCTGGAGCAACCATTCTCTCTCACATAATCTCTTTAACGAAGAAATAAATTGAATTTTTTTTTTTAAATCCCACAAAATAAGGAAGTTGAACTTATGCTTTGAAATGCACTGGATTAAAATACACATTCCCCAAGAACCAACTCAGTGATGTTATAGCATGCTTAACTAAGTTCAAGAAAAGAAAATGTTTCTTTCTATAAGGATAATACTGAGCATGTATTGAGAGCTATATAAGGCATGTAAAACCTGAATGTGAAAGGACATATGTATTTACATTAAATTTTCTTTAAACACTGCTCAGCTTTAATAGATTTATTCACAATTTCACAAAAGTACTGACAATTTTAGAACAACTGCTTGGAGAAGGAATGTGAGTAGTGCAAGAAGAAGAGGAGACAAGGGAAGATAGTGGTTATAAAGATGAAAGATTACACATATGCATGACTATGTATGAAAATGTCATCAAGAAACCCATGATTTTATACGATAATGCAAAATTAATACAAATATTATAGTGAAATTATATTATAATGATACACACCTAGATTTGGATTCTTCCCTGTGCAATTGGAAGCTTTCTTAAACTATGGAATCATTCTGTAGAAGTTTGCTCTTTACCTTGAAGGCTATTCATCCCAAATAACAGAGATCAAATAGTGAAAAAATAACATTCTTCATAGTTATGGCATTGATGATATTCCTCAAAACAAAAAACATGATATTCCCTGTTCTCTAAAGAAAATGTTCCTTGCTTCTCAACATGCTAACGAGTTTTGTTTATGTAATAATTGTCGTGCTAGTTTGATTTATATGCAGGCAAGTCACAACCATTCAAGTTTTTATATTGTTCCCCTCACCTGGAAATTTAAGTGCTTTTCCTTCTACAGCAGGGCTTCCTTGGATAATAGAATAAAACACATAAAACTTTCGCCATGTCTTTAGCACCAGAAGTCTCCTTAAGTCTTCCCAGAAGGTCTTTTGTTTGATGTATTTAGGTTAATTTACTATGCTAGTACTGATACATAGGAATGATCTGAAATAGCCATACAATCAGCACTTATGAAAGAATGAAAGAAATTGCTATGCTTTCTGATATTTTAGTTCAGTACTATAATCAATGTTTTCAGATATAATAGTTATTTAATATTTATGAAATATATTTTATCTCAATAGTATAGTTTTTAAAAAAAAACCTCTTATTTTGACTAGAACCTTATGAGTCAATAATTCCAAGTAAATATTTTTAGTTGATAAGTGCTTCATTGGGATTTAAGAAACTATTATAGGACTTTCAATTACATTTTCCAATTTGCAAGTCCATTGCTGTAATCCTACTAGTCAATTTCCATTTTACTTCAAGCTAACCAGTTGATCTTTCAGTCACATTATTTACTTTATTTTTATATATTTCACAAAAAAAGTCTGGAATTATTTTTGTAGAGGAATGTTTCACTGCCGGGGTCCAGCCCTGGCTTGAAGGAGGGTCCCCGAAGAGAGGTGTGAAAGGGAGCGGCGAAATAACGACTCGAAGTCAAGTTCTGGAGCAAGCTGACAGGCTAATGCTGAAGGCAGCTGAGTTTTTCTATCTTTTTCTTTCTCTCTTTTTCTCTTCCTGCCACAGCTCTTAGCCTCAGTCTTTTATTTTCTGATCACGTCATGCAAGAACAAACTTCAAGAAAGGTACAATTTCACAGAATTCATAGAAACTTTTTGTTATTCCTTATCATCAAACAATCCCATAATTATTCACCTCAAGTAAAGTCGTCAGGCCCCTGTAATGATTAACTGTTTTTACATTTTCCCCATGTATGTGCGGTCAAGCACTTGTGATTTCCTGGACTTCTACTTTCAATTACTTTATTAAAGGTGAGAGGCAAAACAACCACAAATGGGGCTTCCCATCATTAATCACTGATCCAGCAGATCCATTTATCCTTTAATTATTTATTTTGAAGTTTCCTTTTTACGTCCCTCCAATACTTAGACTTTGGTCCCCCCTTGAACTATTTCTGACTTCGGTTGTTTTTCTGTAAGGATTCCTGGTAAAGAGTCAATTGCAATTGCCACCATTTAGAAAAATTAGTCATATAACAATGTTTACATTGTTCCAGGAGGTTCATTGTTTCCTCCTAAGTTTACTGTACTCCACGCCTGACTTTCTTTAAGGCCTTTAAAGAAAACAATTATCTTTGACCCATTTTCTTGTTTTTCCAATTCTATGCCAGAGCCTCTTTCAGGTACATTGACCAACACTTTACCGACAACAATTTTTACTGGAAAAGTAAACTTAGAGATTGGGACACCAAGTGAAAGACAGAGAAAGACAAACATTATACAGAAAACCACATATTGCTGTGGCGTAGAGAGCCAAAGATTTTTCTATAGAGGGGCCACATCGGACTTCAAGGAAGAGACAGCTGGGCTGGAACTGTGTCAAGCAGCTCTTCAGCGCTCGATTCCTCATGATCCTGAAATGGCATGCTTGCCATCTCCGGCATTTCACAGCTTAGAATTTTAAAAAAAATGTATTTCCAAATATTGAAATATATGTGTATGAGGATTTTAGAATATGATACTGATCATTTTTGTCAGGCAAATCACATTATAATACATTTTTTTCAAGCACAATATTTTGAAAATGTTCTTTGTTTTGTAAAGCTTATTTAGAAAAGCATATATTCTCATTGTTAAAACAAAATGTCTACACTAAAGATACAGTGTATAATTTATTGATTGACCTAGTATCTTCTGGGAAATAAATTAATAACAAAAATGACAAGTTTGAACATTCATCATTTTAATTAAAAGCAAAAATACATAACTTATATTTAAGATTGACAACTTTATGAAGTACTTTGCAGTAAAATAACCTGCAAACTTTTATATGGTCTAAAGTATGTCCTTGGTCACTCTTCAGTTTATTGCAGAATATTCTAAAGATTTCACTGATATTATGGTAATTAAATCCATAAAACCTAAACATTATCTCAAATTATGCTTGACATACTTGACATACACCAAAGATTGAAAGTGGCACTGCCAGTTTCATCCCTTTTAAAAACACCGTTCCCCCTCTGGTATGTAGACATCAGGGGAAAGAAGTGTAATAAATCATGCTTTAGATGCCATCTTCTCACCTCATGTTTATGTCAAATTACCAAGCAACAATTTTGATGAAACAGGAATAGGGAGCATATAAGTTAATTTTGAACATTCAATCAACATAAGCCATAAATCCAAGCTGAGAACTAGCTAGAAAGTAGCTGTTCATAAAATTACAATTCTTCCTATGGAAGATATTGATAGTTGTCTATAATATTCCTAAATTTTCTCCCTTCCTAACACAACCCCTATTTTATCTAAAATCTACTCTTCTGTGAGTGAGTGACTGTGAGCCTTGAAGGTGGCCTGAGCATTGGTGGTCTGACATCAAGGCAAGTATGTTGAAAGCCAAAATGGACAGATGATATATAATTACTTCCCAGTTCTAATTTAAAAATTCATAGCTCACCAGCACATAAATGATCACATATTAATACCATCCTTTAATTTCACATGATGCCTATCCCCTCAATTTAGCTGATGAAATTAAAAATATTTGAAGGAAGTGTGAAAATTTTCTACTAATTATGCATATGAATACTTCTCTAAAATTTAGAAATGAGTGTCAAATTTAATTTATATAGTAAAAGATTTGAGGTTCAAAAGCATAGACATGATAATAATATTACATAAGCTCATATAAGAGATTTATGTAGCACAATGAAATAGAGAACAATAAAAGGAGGCAATAATTGGTGGAATAACTATAGAAAATGTTATCAATAATAAAACTGTCAAAAATTTGGCATGGTCTTTGTTATCATCAAACACAATGTAATCTAAATAGTGCCTATGATAAATATCCCTCCCCCCTAATGTGGTATAGGTCTCAGATCTAAATAATTGAGTGTTAATAATGCTATGAAAACTTAGATATGATTGCTTATCCATGAATAAATGTGTAATACTATATTTCAAAACCTAAAAGATTTCCCAATTGCACAAGAAACAAAATCAACCCCATCTGTTTATTTCCAGGGTAAATTCATAATTGTTTGGAATCATCTGGAACTTTATTGGTAATAGTTACCATATCTCCCTTAGCAATTCTTCCTTTAAGCAGAAGGAAAAAAGTCATAATTGTTTGAAATTATCTGAAATTCTGTGGTGAAAGTTAACATATCTCCATTAGTTACTCTTCCTTTAAACAGAAAATTTGATATAATGATAATACATATCTGTTATCCTGACATTTGGGAGGTGGAAGCAGGAGGACCAGGAGTTCAAGGACATCCTTGACTACATAGTAAGTTTGAGACATTCCTGGGCCATATAAGAAATTGTCATAAAAAATAACAAAGTGAAGACATAGAATATGAGCTGCCACAGTTTGGTACTGTATAGAGCATTTAATATTTTTTGTTGTTTTTATTTCATTTCTGAAATAGAGTCTCATGGCCTGGGAATTAACGACCAATGTAACTGAGAATGATCTTTAGCATCTAACCCTCTGTGGTGGTTTGCATTAGGTGTACCCCCTAAATTCATGTGTTTGAAATGCTTGATTCTCAGCTGATAGCAATTTTGGAAGTAGATCCTTACTGGCAGTGTGTTGCTGGGGCCAGCACTTTCCATTTGCCAGTGTTTGGCACACTCTCCACAATCTCCAGCCTCAGATTCTCCTTCGAGTATTGTCCCCTCTGGCCCCGAGCTCTGCGCCTTCTGATTGGCCACTCGTCAGGCGGTGTGCACGCTGATTGCCCGAGGCATGGGCTGAGCGTCTTCCTCCTCCGAGCAGTGGAGGAGCTCCTTGGCGTAGGGCTTCGTTGGTGGCAGCTGGTGTTGTCTACCTAATGTTGGCCAAGGGGTGATGCCCAGTTTATGCTCATGCCACATTTGTTTCCTGCCTTCATGGAGCTTCCTCTTAAGTCTGTAAGACAAAATAAATCTTTCTTCCAATAAGCTGCTTTCAGTGAGGGCCTTTTTGCCAGGGAAAAGAAGGTAAGTGCAACACCCACCTTCCTCTATTTCTGCTGTGTTGAAAATATAGGCCTGTGCTACAACACCCAAGATACATGGTGCTAAAGATTAAATTCAGGACCATGTGAACGCTAATCAAGCATTTTATAAACTGAACAATATACTAAGCACACCCTCCGTGATTTTGAGATTAGAACAATGGCATAATATGAACTGTATAGGCAGTTTATTTTCCTTTGGAATAGGTCTAATTATGACAAAAAATGTTGCAGTATTTTAAAAATCTTGCTAAGATTAAAATTATTTTCCTTGGGGCTGGTGAGATGTCTCAGTAGGTAACAGTCTTGCTGTATAACTTTAAGGACGTGACTTTAATGCCTAGGGCCAATGTGTAAAGCTAGTCATGGTCACACATGCCTATAGCCCAAGTGCTGAAGGGTTTGGAAACAGGCTTGTAGGGATATGTATCCAGTCAGTCTACTGAAAAACAGGAAGTTTCAGATTCAGGGAGAGACTCTGTTCCAGTGAAATAAACCAGAGGAACAATAGAGGATACCTGACTTCTTCCTCTTTCCTCTGGATGCACACACACACACACACACACACACACACACACGTATATATATGCAAATCACACACACACACATACCACCACTACCACTACCACCATCACAACACACAGTATACCTACATACCAAATTTCCTTTTTCTCTTATAATATCTTGAATATATTGAACTACTCTAGAATATAATGCCTTTTAAAAATATTGATTAGAGAGAGAGTGAGGGCGGGTAAAGAGGCAAAGAGAGAGAGAGGGAGAGAATGGGTAAACCAGAGCCTCTAGCCAGTGCAAACAAAATCCAGACACATGTATCACCTTGTTCAGCTGGCTCACGTAGGTACTGGGGAATAAAACCTGGGTTCTTAGGCTTTGCAGGCAAACACCTTAACAGCTGAGCCATCACCCCAGCACTATAATGTATTTTATTGGTCTTATTTGATTGTCTTTAACTGAAACCTGTTATATAGACATATAATTATGTAGAGGAAGTAGGGCTTGAAACATGATTCATTTGGTTTGTCAAATACTCTTCTATGTCATATACCTGATGCTAAAGAATAAATTAATCTTCACCATAAAATAAACTATTCTTACAAATTTCAGTCTCAGTGGTTCAGTTTGGGAGTCAGCAAAAGGATCACACAGAGCCTCACAGTATATAAACAATTTTTCAATGAATCATACCATTGCAATTGAATTGAAGCTATAAGGCTCTCTGCTTGTTCAGTTTATCCAGCATGGTACTGGCATAAAAACAGGAGTATAGACCAATGGAATAGACTTGAGGACCCAGATTTTGGGCCAAGCAACTATAGCTACTTGATATTCGACAAAGGCCCAAACAATATAGACTGGAAAAAAGATAGCATCTTCAACAAATGGTGCTGGACAAACTAGATAACCACATGCAGGAAACTAAAACTTGATCCACACATTTCACCATGCACAACACTCAAATGCAAATGGATCAAAGACCTCAACATAAGACCAGAAACTCGAAAACTACTGGAAGAAAATTTAGGAAGTACCTTCCATGATATAGGAATGGAAAAAAGACTTCCTGAATAAAACCCCAGTGGCTAAAGTTCTTAAACAGTCACTCAACCAATGGGATCATATGAAGCTGAAGAGTTTCTTTACAGACAAGCATATAAAAAGCAAAGCCAATAGAATACCCACAGAATGGGAGAAAATATTTGCAGGTTATCCAACTGATAGAGGCCTTATCTCTAGAATTTACAAAGAACTCAAAAGTCTAAACAATAAGAAGACAAATACCCCACTCACAAAATGGGGCACAGAGTTAAACAGGCAATTCACAGAGGAAGAGAAACAAATGGCAAACACACACCTAAGAAAATGTTCATCATCCCTAATCATCAGAGAAATGCAAATTAAAACAACTATGAGATTCCACCTTACCCCAATAAGGATGGCCAACATCAAAAGCTCAAATGAAAATAAATGCTGGCGAGGATGTGGAGAAGTAGGGACACTCATTCACTGTTGGTGGGAATGCAGGATGGTACAACCACTTTGGAAAGCAATATGGAGACTCCTGAAAAAGCTGACTATAGAAATACCAACAGACCCAGTTATACCATTACTGGGCATGTACTCTAAAACCTTCAAACCAAAAGCCAGAGAGATTTGCTCAACCATGTTTGTAGCAGCTCAATTCGTAATAGCTAAAAGCTGGAATCAACCCAGATGTCCATCATTAGAAGAATGGATAAAAAAATGTGGTTTATCTTGAAATAATTTTGTTCAAAACCTAATATGGGCGAGTATTTATTCACTGGAATACAAAGCTGATATGGCATGGATAGGTTTATGACATTGAATATGCCTTCATTGAAAAAATTAATTTACCAAATAATGAAAATGATGTTACATCTTCTGGAGGCATTTTTTTCATTCTACTTTTGGGTATAAACTGTGTCCTGTCATCTTAGCCAACTTCTCACGAATATTCCTCATAGGACTGTATGTTTCTTCTTCAGGGAATACCACTCTGAGAATGAGCAACTTCATATTCTTTTACTATTCTAATATCTTTGGGCTTTTTTGCTTGTCTCCTTTGCTGACTCATACTTCTTTTTTTCACATTTACTTCCTCCATCCATTCCAGTTTTCTTTTCAATTTAATTTATTAGTTTTCTTTTCAGCAAATACAGGCAGTTTGGTACCATTGTTTAGATTCATCCATGATCTACCCCCACCCAATGGACCCTCCTTGTTGACGTAAATGTCATGCATTGTGGAGTTAGCCCACAGTCATTGGTATGATAAACGTCTCTGCATATCATGACCCAACATGTGGCTCTGACATTCTTTCCGCCCTCTCTTCCACAAAATTTCCCTGAGCCATGTTGGGTTCATTTTTGGTCTGCTTCAATACTGAGGTGTTGGGAGCCGCTGAGGCTCTGGCTCTCTGATTTGGTAGGAGTTGATTTTTCTCTGTGTTGGTCTCCTTCCCCTTTGTGCTGGTATCCAGTTCATCAGGAAAACAGCACCCTTGCTTGTTTCGCCAATTTTCTTTAGTTTCAGTCGGGCCCCTTTTGAGGTATGTTGGGGCAGCTCTCTCCATAGGATCTGCATCTATCTGAAAAAGAGAAACAGATTCTCCAACGGAGAGTAAGTTAGCACCAGTGAACTTGAGATAACACTTACTTTTTTGATAGAGTTTAATAGGTGCAGGCCCTCTTCTACCCCATGATTAATGGTAGCTTGATATTGGAGAGTGGGCTTATGTTTGGATATGGTTCTGACTTGTTTCCCAGCTCCAGCTATGGGTCTCATACCACTGAGGGGATCAGTTAGCCAAATCAAGAGCAGTTGGTTCCCCACCATGGCTGTGTGCCACTATTGCACTTGTGTGGGCATCACGCCAGGTTATTTATTGCTAATTAGGTTAGATCATCAGTTGCTTGGACAGATATTGGTCATTTCCCCCAGTTGCCATGTAGCACCTTCTGGCACTAGACACACTGACTGTCTGGGGACTGACTCTCTCCTGGCTTCCAGCCAGGCCATTTGATTTTACGTGTCAGTTGTGTATGGAGTCTTCAGCAATAGGGTCTTACCACTGACCTTTGGTGGGTCATCAAGTACTCTGACAAAAGTCTGTCATTGTTTTAGGAAATCTTGTAGGTTTCTCTGATCAAAAGCTCATTGTGGATGATAGTCCCATGCTTGTAGTGGGGGTTACAGGTCAGTGGCCACTAAGAAAATGAGGAAAAAATAACTAATATACAAGACTTAGAGAGGAGAGAGAGAGGGGGGTGAGGGGGAGAGGGAGGGAGGGAAGATGTAGAAGATTTATTTTAGTTTTGATCCTACCCTCTCCAGTGTCTTGTGGTTCAACTGTTCCCTGTAAGGGTCTAGTGAAGGTTCAGCCATTTGGTCTGCCTTTTAGGAAGAATTTTATGGTACCATTGCCGTTTGGGTCCAGATTAGTATTTCCCACCCTTTCCATACCCTCCCCTCCCTCCCCACTCATCTAGTGTCTAGTCCATGAGGTGTTTGCTGGATATGTAATTTATCTTGGGTAGATTCAGGTTGGGTGTTGTAGATGAGTGAGACTATGTGTCGATTTTTTTTTTTCTTTTTCTGTGATTGGGTAAGTTCACTGAGAATGATCTGTTCCAGGTTCAACCATTTTTCCTAACATTTCTTTGTGTCGTTTTTTCTTACTGCTGTATAGAATTCCATTGTGTAGATATACCACATCTTAGTTATCCATTCTTTTAGTGATGGAGATCTGTCTTGATTCCAGCTGTTAGATATTACAAATTGAGCTGCTACAAACATGGTTGAGCAAATCTCTCTGGCCTGTGGTTTGAAGGTTTTAGGGTAGATGCCCAGTAATGGTATAACTGGGTCTATTGGTATTTCTATAGTCAGCTTTTCCAGGAGTCTCTATATTGCTTTCCAAAGTGGTTGTACCATCCTACATTCCCACCAACAGTGAATGAGTATTCCTGCTTCTCCACATCCTTGCCAGCATTTATTTTCATTTGATTTTTTGAAGTTGTCTATCCTTATTGGGGTAAGGTGGAATCTCATAGTTGTTTTAATTTGCATTTCTCTGATGATTAGGGATGATGAACATTTTCTTAAGTGTGTGTTTGCCATTTGTATATCTTCCTCTGTGAACTGCCTGTTCAACTCTGTGCCCCATTTTGTGAGTGGGGTGTTTGTCTTCTTATTGTTTAGAATTTTGAGTTCTTTGTAGATTCTAGAGATTAGGCCTCTATCAGTTGGATAACCCGCAAATATTTTCTCCCATTCTGTGGGCATTCTATTGGCTTTGCTTATTATATGCTTGTCTGTAAAGAAACTCTTTAGCTTCATATGATCCCAGTGGTTGAGTGACTGTCTAAGAACCATGAAGTAGCTTCTATCTTTCAATTTTCTGTTGTTACATGAGCATAACAGCTAAATCATTGTATTTCCATTGTTTTTCATAATCATTTGTATTTTACTAGTTGGTTTTTCTTCTTCATATGTTGTAGACTATAAGATCACATTCAACTCAGCTAAAACCTGATCCAGGTTGGCAGGTCTAAGGTGCCCCTCTTTCGACATGGTATCTTTTTGATCATGACCCTTCTGTGAAGTCTCTCTCTTCAACAGTAATGAGTGGAGTTCCAAGAAAGGAAATATAACAGAGGTAGGAGGACCATGATAATTTTGAGGCCACCCTGAGACTACATAGTATATTTCCAGGTCTTCCTGGGCTACAGTGAGACCATACCTTGAACACCTCCCCCCAAATAAAAGAAATATGAAAACTGCTTAAAGGCTAGGCCTAGAACTGGCTTGGATCAAACCTTCAGCTAAGTTCATGTACAAATGCACTATTCTTAATAAGTTTTAGATTTCAGATAACTATTGTTACTATAAAATAAATTTTTATAATGAAAGGAGGGAAGGGAAGGAAGGAAGGAAGGAAGGAAGGAAGGAAGGAAGGAAGGAAGGAAGGAAGGAAGGAAGGAAGGAAGGAAGGGAGGGAGGACTAATGAGGAATTCTCAGAAAAAAACTTATTTTCTAAGGGGGTTGGGTGGAAGAATGGGTGAACAGGACCTCCTACTGTTGAAAATTAATTCCAGATGCATGTGCTACTATGTGCATCTGGCTTCATGGAGGTCCTGGGGAATCAAACACAGGCCATCAGGCTTTGCAAATAAGCATCTTTAACCATTGAGCCATATCTCTAGCCCTCAAATCAACTTCTTAAAAGGAGGAAGCACTATCTATTCTGTGGTATATTAGCTGGCATGCAATTCAGCATTTCTTCCATTCAGCAATTCTACTTCTGTTTATCAAAACACATGAAATATGAGAAAGGATACACATATAAATTATGAAAATCAAAATAGTTTCTCACATGGGCAAACAAGTTCAAAGCATTATTGCATTTCCAAAACTGATGTTGTTTGTGTTTGTCTTCTTAGTTTTTTTTTTTTTCCCTTGGTTTTTCAAGGTAGGGTCCCACTCTGGCTCAGGTTGACCTTGAATTAACTATGTTGTCTCAGGGTGGCCTTTAACTAACAGCTATCCACCTACCTCTGCCTCCTGAATGCTGGGATTAATGGTGTGCGCCACCACTCCTGGCACCTTCTTAGTTTGATTGTTTTTACTCTTTCCCATTATATTAGTTGTCTCCTTACCTATAATATCCCCTCCTCAAGTTATTTTTATTATTTATTTATTTATTTATATTTTTATTTTTATGTTTTTTTTTTTTTTTTTTCGAGGTAGGGTTTCACTCTAGCCCAGGGTGACCTGGAATTCACTATGGAGTCTCAGGGTGGCCTTGAACTCACAGTGATCTTCCTACCTCTGCCTCCCAAGTGCTGGGATTAAAGGCAAGAACCACCACATCCAGCTTTTATTATTTATTTTTGTGTAACAAAATATGAGGCAAATCAATTTAGGAAGGCAGGAAGGATATATTCTAATGATTCTCCAAATTACCCATGTTCTTTAAGTCAGAGTCAATTGCATTTTGGTATAAACTAATTTACTATTTTAAATATTTTTCCTACTACAAATTACTATAGTGTTGTTGGACAAATACATGTTTTATGACTTCAATATTTAATTGATACTAGACATTTAACTTATTTTTGAAGTGAAAACAAATTAATAGCCTGGGATTATACATTTCTTTTTATAAAGGACCACTGTCCACTACTGAATAGATGAGATATTAAAGGAAATACATATTACATTGCGTTTAGAATATATGAGTGCCAGGAAATATCCATCTTTTCAAATATTGACCACTAGGTTGAATGAAATGCCTTCATTTCAGTGTTTTTCTGGAATGTTTATTTAGGAGTATTCAATTTGAAATGATGATGTAATTTCCATAGCTTGAGCCACATACTTTCTTCTTAAAGAATGAGGAGGCTTTGTATTATGACATTATCTTAAATGAAAGAAGTGCGCCTTTGGGAAGAGGAGCATCTACAGCTCCAGGTCAGGTGGGGTTATGCAATTCAAGTATCCTCAGGAATACATAGTGAAACCTTGTCTCCAAAAATATGAAAGAAAGAAAGAAAATGAAAAAAGATGGAGGAATAAGTCTGGTAGGAACTTGAATTATTTCATATGAAAACTAGTTTGAGAAAAAGTATTCTCCTAAAACAGATTTGTGAAGCTATTAGAAAAGAATGGAGAAAATTCTGGCCAAGTCATATGAATCATCTTATTTTAAAATATTCAAAGTCAGACAATGATATAGACTAATAGAAAGCAAAATTTCTTAGCACCAGTAGGAAAACTGATATTGATTTATGTAAATTGTTTGAAGATGGAGGCAAAGCAATAATGTAAGAGCCATTCAGGAGTCAGTTTTAAAATACCCATGATGATCAAATTTGTTCTAAAATATACATTTGATAGTCAATAATTCATTTGCTTTTCAAACATTTTTATAATTACAAAATTACTTTTGTGTCTAATACACTATCTTACCATGCTTCAAAATGCTAGCTGGGCTCCCTTAAGTTTCTAAGTATCATTTTATTATGTATGTGGGGGGGTGATTAGGTTAGAATGTGACCTACAAACTAAAACCAAAGGGCAAGAGAGTAGAGATTACTAATTTATATGAGAGTATTCCTTTCTCACTTTGTGCTAGATTTCTATAAGTATCTTCCAGGTAAACCCCTGATTCCATCTCTGCATTTTCAAGGTGCATGTTTCTCTAGCACAGAATCAGCACAGGCATCACAGGAATTACCATGCTCCATTCATCTCTCCCCTGCTGTAACTGCTGAAGTACCAAGTCCCAGGTCAACTTCTGACACGAGTACATTACTTGAAGTTATATTAATCCCTACTTATCAATTATGAATTGCTGCATCACTTAGAAATATTTAGAGCTTCATTTTTTTTAAAAAATCTTTAGGTAACATGCTGCATAACACTAACTCTCTTCTTATTTTATAATTCTAGTTTGACCATTTAACTTCTATTTGCTCAATGAGTATTTACTAAGCACTTGATCTGTTACAGAAACATTGCTAGCTCTTGAGAGTTCACAGATGAACAGAACGCCAAAGAGCCCTGCCTCCAAAGAATGTACATTCTTAGTTAACTGGCTTTTTAATTCTCCACATAATTCTATAAATTAGAGGCTGAGAGGGAGCCAGGTAGCTTTGTTAGGTAGTTAGTGTGACTGGGCTCCTGAAAATAAAAAGCAGGAATGTCCTTAGGCTTTGCTAGAAATCAGGGAGGAAGCTGGATTCTCCTTATCTCTTACCTAAAGGAGTTCCCTAGATCTGTTTTGCCACAAACTAAGCCCCTCCTGGGAGGAAGAAGTCCTATCCTAGTAAATCTAACGTTGTGGTTGGTCAAGTTCAGTACCCAGAACTTTGCATCATGGCTAGTATCTTCCTGACACAGCCTCTAGCCCAGACCAATCAACTGTCTGTCTGGCTCACCTGAGCCAGAAGACAAAGGCCACTATAGTAAGTTTATAAATACATTTAAGAGGGGAGGGCAAGCTCTCAAGGCTGCTTAACAACTCCTGAACTTTCAGGTTCTGCTAAGTTCCCCCTATGCTGTCTAGGCTGAGATAAGGGCAGAACTACCTAATCCCTGCTCCCACATGGGTTTTTAACCTTGTCCTCCCCTTCACATGAGAGAAGCTCTTTCTACACCATGTGTGCTCTCAGACCATGTGGGCACATTTGTTTTCTTTCCCTTGGTTCTGCACTTCAGTCAATAAATATAATAGTTTAATAATTATCCTTCTCGGTCTTATTTTATTTTTTGGTTATAAGTAGACATGAACCTAGGGTTTTGGGTTCAAGGACTCTATTCATGAACCTGGTTCCAAGGCTATTTTAAACCCTTGCTATCCATGTTATATTTTTTTTACTCCTTCTTTCTGAAGTGTGTCTTGTAAATCAGTACTATGCAATAGAATTTCAATGCCATATGAATGTATCACTTACTAAATGAAATCGAAATAGGTCACACGGTCAAATCTAGGAAATGAAACTATGAAACTATCAGACAAATCCATAGTGGCAATGCATAATGACATTGAACTGATCATAGGTATTTTTGTTGGCAAAGCCTCAAAAGCATAGACACAATTAAAAGCAGAACTGAACAAATGAGTTTATGTCAATCTCAAGAAATTCTACACAGCAAAGAAAATAATTTATGAGTTACAGAGAGAGAATAAATAATGAGGCAAAATACAGGCAAACTTTTCATCTAACCACAAGTTAAGCCAGGATATGTCAATAACTTCAGCAATTAAGTAGAAAATAATAATAATAAAACTAGAAAATGAAAGGTTTTAGGAAAACTGTTGCCCTATGATAAGTCATAGTAGGCTTGAACACACAATCATCTTTCGTTAGACTCCCAAGTAGTGACTTAAAGGTGGGCATCACCACATGCATATAAGCAAAGACTCCACTACACATGTCTCCAAAGACAACAAAGTTAGAGGCAAAACTCTCAATATCACTAATCACTGCATAAATAAAAATCATCATTACAATTAGATATTACTTTACTGCAGGTAAGGTGGCTTGTATCAGAATGACAAATGATAGTAAATGCTTATGAAGATATGAACTCCTTGAATCCCACAGGTGGGAATGTACATTGGTAAAGCCATTATGGGCAATATAGTAGAAGTTCTTCAAAAAGGTAAAGTAGTGCTGTAGAGATGGCTTAGTGGTAAAGGTGCTTGCCTGTGAAGCCTATATACCCATGCTCAATTCTTCAGATCTCACATAAGCTAAATGAATGAGGTGATGCAAGTGCACAAGTTGACACATGCAGACAAGGTGGCACACACATTTGGAGTTCGATTACAGTGGCTGGAGACCCTGGCTTGCCAATTCTCTCTCTCTCTCTCTTTCCCTCTTTTGCTCTCACTCTCACTCACACTCTCACATAAAAAGGTCAGTCTGTTGGGCTTGCCTCAAATAAAGGCAAATAAAGCTTCCATATTATCCATTAGTCCCACTACTGGAGATTATGTGTGTGTGTGTGTGTGTGTGTGTCCAAAATAAATGAAATAAATATACTGAAGAGACAACTGCACTCCATATTTATTGGGTTCTGTCTTTAAAATGGAATATGTTGAGGCAAAACACACAGCTCTCACCTTAAAGGGGATAAGACATGGTTTATTGTGAAGCCAAATATGAGTGACCATGGCCCAGGAACAAAATTTTTGATTACCCTTACTCCATATCCCAATGTGTTAACAATTTCTTGAAAGTTTTATAGCTAAAGATAAAGATGAATTCATAAATAAAGGCATTTGTCAAATAGTTTGTTTGACCATCCAGTAGGTGGGTTATAGCAAAGTGGAAAAATCTTTTCCACAGACTTTAGATGCTATCTGATGACATTCTTGGCCCTTGGATTTATGGAAGCTGGTGGTTAGTATATTCCAAAAAGTTTACACCAAATTAACAGAAAGTCATGAAGATTATAGGCCATACACAGAGGTGGGCAATAAATGGATATTAAGGAGATAAAGGTAGCCCAAGGTAATATGGCTCTGATCCTGCAACATTCCATCTCTCTTGGATCACAGGAGTTCTATCAGTCTATTCAGCCTTGTTCAAAGTAGATGCATTGCTTTTCAGGAACTTCAATTTGGAATTCTATTTGTTTTCCTCCCCAAACTGCTTGATAATGTCTTAAGTCTTATAAAAACTCTCTTCTGAGGAACCACCTCTGTGCAAGGCAATGAGATGTACACTCACCAAGAATAACAGAGTTTGTTATATGCAATAAATCTACAATAGAAAGTGGAATTGGGTTTATGAAACATGGGATTTTTAGGGCATATAAGAGAGGTTTGTTTTTAATTGTCATCTTACTGTGTTATAAAATACTTACACATCATTTTCTATCTGTAAACCTGGGAGTAGGTTTCTTCTGAAATGTTTGACTTACCTGGAGTAATTGTGTCAACTGGCAAATGCATATAGAGTACCAGTGATCTACCTGCCTCATTTGTTCAAATTCTAGTTCTGAGGCAAATTATCAAATACTCAAAGTAATATCCATGGCTCAGTTGAGAATTTGATTCACTCAAATCTTTATTGTTACAGCTCCCATTGGATATCTTGTGATCCAGTGAAATGAAAATAAGGATAAAACATTTCAAGATGTGGAAAAGTAGTTCTAAGTATTAAATAAATCACTTTGCTAAAATGATTTCTGTGTCACAGTATTTATAGCTTATTGAACTTAATAAAAATACTGAAAACTTTTCAATTCTTAACCTTCTTGGATTCTTGTTTATAATAATTATTATTATTTATAATCATTATTAATTTATTTATATGTGTGTATATGTGAATGCATGCATACATGAGCTACAGAAGTCAGAGGACAGCCATTGTGTTGGTCCTAGCTTGTCTACCTCCTTTGAAACTGTATTGAATACTCTGGATTGTAACTCTATGTTTACTTATTTAATTTTTCTGTGTGCATCACAAGATTCCATGACATTCTGTCTTTGCCTCTCATCTTTCTATCAAAATCAATATGCTGGGATGAGAAAATCCTACCATGGCCTCCAGCTTTGTACGTGGGGTCTGGGCATTGAACCCAGGTACTCTACCTTAAACTAAGAGTGTTTTATCCATTGAGCCATCTCCTTAGTCTGCCTCTGTGGAATCTTGATGTGCAATATTAGGTGACTAAAATAAAAATAGATATTGAGTCACATTATTTTTCTTAAGTTAAAAAAAGGGCCCAGGAAAACTTTTAGGGAAATTGGCACTGGGAATAGTGTTCTTACTCTTAGCCTGACAACCAGCCACCAGTTAACAGTGACAAACACAGTGATCATTCAATACCAGAAACTCTGAGGCAACAAGGAACTCAACAATAAAGCAGACTGCCCTGTTGGCCTGCCATGTCTCAGGGAACAATGCAGAAAAGGGGACAGAAAGATTGCAAGAGCCACAGAGTGAGTAGGATTATCCTAAGGCACAATCTCTTGTTACCCAATAGGGACTGATTAAAGCCTTCATTACCCCATAGTGAATACCATAACACCAGTGAGGAGGACCTCCAGGGTAACAAGAGCTGGGGCAATGAGATAAAAGAGAATAACCTATTATAATTTATATAAAAGTTTATTATATAATATTGAGGGGGATACATAAAGAAATGTCTTTTGATTCCAGCTTGATAAGGCACAAACAAACCAAAGAAAATATCCCATCCCCTTCCAGGATGTTTATTGAGCTTACAAGACAATGGGTGTATGAGAAGGATCTAAACATAAATTTCTTCATGTATGCTTATAGTCAGCTATACCACCAAAGAGTCCTAAGCCCAAGTCAACCTTGCAGTCTTATATGTTCTAGCACCTGTCAAAGCTGAGAGGGGGGTCACATAGCTCTTTTAGAAAGATATGGTGACCCCTGAAAGTTAAACATCAGGATGGTCTACACTTGCTGGAAAATCAAGGATGATCTGACTTCTTATCTCTTGCATAGTTCCCTAGACCTTCTTAAAAAAATTGTTTATTTTTAATTATTTGAGAGTGACAGAGAAAGAGGCAGAGAGAGAGAGAGAGAGAGAGAGAGAGAGAGAGAGAGAGAGAGAGAGAGAGAGAATGGGCATGCCAGGACCTGTGCCCCCTTGTGCATCTGGCTAACATGGGTCTTGGGGAATCGAGCCTTGAACTGGAGTCCTTAGGCTTCACAAGCAAGCGCTTAACCACTAATCCATCTCTCCAGCCATACACCTGTTTTTTTCCTATAAATAAACTAAGCCCCTCCTGGGAGAATGGTCTTTCCTAGGATTTAAACATTTTGGTTGGTCAAGTTCAAACCCCAGAACTTGCTGTCATGGCTAGCCTCCTACTGAGTGAACCCCTAGCCCTAACCAGCCAGCTGTCCTTCTGACTCACCATAACATTACATTTGCCAGCAGAGGGCATGTTCACTGTGCAGCCTGAATCATTCACGAACCCCCAGCTGCTAGTAAGTTCCTCCTTGGCTTGGCCCAACTGGGCCAATGGAGCAGAGGGGAGATGCTCCCAGCTCTTACTCTGCACATAGGCTCTTTACCTTCTCCAGCTCCCCACATGGCAGGAGCATTTTGAACTTTCTTTTCTTTTCATAGTTTTCCCAGTCCCTCCACATAGGTACCTAGAAATGTGGATACCTTTCCTTGGCTCTGTATTTCCCTAAATAAATATAATAATTTAATAATTATACTGATCAGTCTTTTTTATTCAATTGTTTGATTAAAAGTAGACAATGACTTAAGGGTTAGGGTTAAAGGACTTTTCTGAACCTCTACCACATCATTGCAAAACCATATGCAACTATTAGCTCTTAGTCTGCAGATAAACAAATTTCAAAACAAAACCAGAAAAATTTGAGGACAATTTTAATAGCATTTGAGAGAAAAAACAAAACAGAAAAAGCAAGCTGTAAATTTTGGCATCTGCTGGAAGGATGACATAGCTAGGAGGAAGAAAATATGTCACGCTTTCTGAGTGAGCAATCAGCAGACTAAATAGGCCTAGCAATGTTAGTATATGAGTAGATATATGAGTGGAGTTGGGGGTGAATGTACAATGTCAGAAATGTAGGCACACTGACTGGAGAAATTGCTTAATGGTTAAGGATCTTGCCCGCAAAGCCAAAGGACCTAGGTTCGACTCCCCAGGACCCACATAAGCCAGATGTACAAGGTAGTACATGCATCTGGAGTTTGTTTGTAGTGGCTGGAGGCCCTGGCAAGCCCATTCTCTATCTGTCTGTCTGTCTGTCTCTCTCTCTCTGAAATAACTAAACAAATACATTAAAAATATTTTTAGGGCTGTAGAGATGGCTTAGCGGTTAAGTGCTTGCCTGTGAAGCCTAAGGGCCCCGGTTCGAGGCTTGGTTCCCCAGGTCCCATGTTAGCCAGATGCACAAGGGGGCGCACGCGTCTGGAGTTCGTTTGCAGAGGCTGGAGGCCCTGGCGCGCCCATTCTCTCTCTCTCCCTCTATCTGTCTTTCTCTCTGTGTCTGTCGCTGTCAAATAAATAAATAAAAAAAATGAACAAAAAAAAAATTAAAAAAATATTTTTAAAAATGTAGGCACACATTCACATTTGTGTCTTTCCACAATTTAAGGATTTTGTATAACAATAAATTCACAAGATAGGGCAGCAATTTGACAGATTTACCAGTTTTTCTTAATAGCCTTGGCAAGGAAAACACAGCTAATGTTCACTTTCAGGTCCCAGATTACATACTACACTGTGAGTATATCTATATATGTAGGCTACAGAATGGCTACAAATGGCTAACGAGGCCTGGGAAGATAAAATCAGGAAACTAATAGAAATGGAAAAGAGTCTGTGGAGGGAAGATAATGAACCATCTGGAGGTCTCTGGAGAGCAGGGAAAGAGAAGGGTAGGACTGGGTCTAGACCAATCATCTAGAATATGGATAAGCAGAATATTCTAGTAGGTAAACAAACAGACAATTTAGCAATTAAGCTGGGCTACATCAATAGATGGATGAAGGTGAGCTGAAACACCTGAGAGAATCAGGAGTCCCCCTGCTCTACAGTCTCTTGTGCACACAATAGGTTGGTCTGATGGCAGGTGAGGTCAATGAGAGTCATTGTCATGACAAGGCTAGGTGTAATAGCCTTTATGGAGTCCATATGAATAGCTACCTAATATATTGACTAGATTCAGGTGAAGGTCTTCAGAGGGCAACTCCTTCTTTCACTATGGAATGTTAACAGCCTCATTACCATTATCATATACCTAGCTATCATCTATAGTGTTCTGTTGATTTTATTATCATGACTATGGACCAAGGTCTTCTGTAGGTCACTACAGCAACTCTGCTTCATAATGGTCATTGTTATGTCAAGCCTGGAGGAAGTAGCTATACTATAACCAAGGCTCAAAAAATGAATTCCTTCCCCTTTTTATTTATATACTGTGGCCAATATCAGTGTATGGAAGTTTCTGCACTGAAATAAGAAAAAAAAATCATCAATTCCTGCAAAGTTGTTTTACCAGTTTCTACTATTTTTCTGAGAAAAGAACAATATACCATAATATGACTAATAAAAGCATGGAAAACCAGAATTGTAATTTTACTTACTTAAGTCAATAGAATGTTTTATTATTTTTTTTTTATTTTTTCATTTATTTATTTGAGAAAGAGAAAGAAGCAGGTAGAGAATGGGCATATCAGGGCCTCGAGCCACTGCAAATGAACTCCAGATGTGTGTCCCCCCTTGTGCAGCTGGCTTACATGGGTCCTGGGGAATTGAACCTGGGTCCTTTGACTTCAAAGGCAAGTGCCTTAACTGCTAAGCCATCTCTACATCTGAAGTCAATCGAATGTTTATGAAACAAATCAAATATTTTCTTGAGAATTTTCATACAATAATATCATATTCATTGTTTTCAGAATTTCAAAATTATTACTGTAACATAGACTCCAATATATCCACACTTGAACACACATGTACCCAAAAGAGGTCTCTTAATTTAATTGATATTTCCAAAAACCTAAAAAGAAGTAATCTAAATCTGTTTTTTCATATAACAAATATAAAATATAGTTTTGTACACAAAAAATTACATATTAAACAGTTATTCTAAATGTGAGTACAAGAGAAAAATAAGAAAAAAGCAATGTGAATGTAAATCTGATTCTTCTGCCAGAGAAGAAAATGTAGTATGATCTTGTTTGGCATTATGAGTTCTCTAAGAAGATTTTCTATACTTTATAACAGAACACAATTTCCATCAAAAATACACTATTTGCAAATATTAAGAACAAGTTAGGCCTGGGGAGATGGCTTAGCTCTTAAAGGTACTTGCTTGCAAGACCTGCTGGCTCAGGATAAATTTTACAGTGGCTCATGCTTATGGAGTTCATCTTCAGTTGCAAGAGACTCTGGAACACTCAGTTTCACACACACACACATACACACACACACACACACTTTCTCTCTTTCATGTATGCATATAAATAAACATATTTTAAATGAGTAAACAAAACTTGGGGTAGGACAGCCTAAGGGATAAGTAAGAAGTAGAGTATGTACCCAATCATCATAAGGCTCTGAGTCCCATCCTCCCATCCTTAGCACAAAGCAGTAATAAGCAAACAAATGAAAGAACAAAACAGAACCAAAGTTGTTCCAATCTGGTTAAACTGAAAAGAACAAGTAAACAAATCTAAACAGTATCTACCAAAGTGTTATGTTGCAAAGAAATATAATCATATAAAAGTACCATGTAAGCTCAGCATGGTGGTGCATGCCTTTACTGCCAGAGCTTGGGAGGCAGATGTAGGAGGATCACTGTGAGTTCAAGGCCACCCTGATACTACATACTGAATTCCAGGTCAGCCTGAGCTAGCATGAAACCCTGCCTCGAAAAAAACAAAATAGAAAAAAAGTGCCATGTATTTGTTTTTGTTTATTTCATAGCCACAGAGCCATTTGCATTCAGTTATGTGGAAAGGGAAGTTCTGATAAAGTTCTTCAAATCAAGATGAGAGAGTCAGCCCAGGAATTATATTTGTACAATGTGTTGGCCCACCGCCTATCTCTGCACCAGATCTCAGTGTGTGAGCAATGAATAGTGTGCCTTGAGTATGAATGTTAAAAGGACCTTTTTTTAAATTTTTTTGTTCATTTTTTATTTATTTATTTGAGAACGACAGACATAGAGAGAAAGACAGATGGAGGGAGAGAGAGAGAATGGGCGCGCCAGGGCTTCCAGCCTCTGCAAACGAACTCCAGACGCGTGCGCCCCCTTGTGCATCTGGCTAACGTGGGACCTGGGGAACCGAGCCTTGAACCGTGGTCCTTAGGCTTCACAGGCAAGCGCTTAACCGCTAAGCCATCTCTCCAGCCCTAAAAGGACCTTTTTAATGAATGAAGCTAATTGGAATTTGCAGAAGTCATCAAATACTGGAGATCATACAGTCAAACAGTTAAGCAGGAACAAAAGTGTGCTTACAAAAGTTTAGCTGTAGACAATTGATCAGGAGGTGAGAAAACTCATTTGGGGGGGATCACAGAGTGACAAAGAATCCCCAAAGTTTCTCAAATATTTCCAAACTCTGATATATACCTGTTAATGTTTGTGGCATAAAGTACTATGGTACATTAGTTTGTGGACCAAGATGGTCATCAAATCAAATGGCAGAGACTGGCTGAATAGGTACAACTGGAAGATCCAGGAGGGCAACTTCAGGAAATTCAGGAATGAATATATGAGTTCACTTTAGGCAGGTGTGCACTTAACTTGTCATATAAGATGATGCTAGTGGGCTGGAGAGATGGCTTAGCGGTTAAGCGCTTGCCTGTGAAGCCTAAGGACCCCGGTTCGAGGCTCGGTTCCCCAAGTCCCACGTTAGCCAGATGCACAAGGGGGCGCACGCGTCTGGAGTTCGTTTGCAGAGGCTGGAAGCCCTGGCGCTCCCATTCTCTCTCTCTCCCTATATCTGTCTTTCTCTCTGTGTCTGTCACTCTCAAATAAATAAATAAATAATTAAAAAAAAAGATAATGCTAGGGAATATGCTACTGAAGGTCACAGAGCCCAAATTTACTGGAAAATCACTTGAAATGGGAATGATCCATGGCATTCGTCTCTTTTAGTTTCATTTTAAACTCTTTTAAACATGTATACAACATATTTTGATTCCACTTCCTCCAATTATCCTCCTTCTTTCTCTTTCCCCTTCCACTAATACCCTTATTGTCATTAGAGAGTTCTTTTTTTTTTTTATTTTGTAGTGGGAAAACAGGTAGTGGTTAGGTTTTTGACCCATTGGGTTGAATTAAGGTTGTTTGCATGATAATGGATGGGAGGTGATTTATTGGGAAATGGGTAACTAACTGCTGGCCATACACATGATTTCTACTCCCCACAATCATCCACTGTTACTATTTATTCTGGGAAGCATGATCTTTCATAGATTCCTCCCTTATTTATTATTAAGCATTGATAGGCTCAGTCTTTTGCAGGAAACCACTCTGCTGTGAGTTCATCAGTGTGGTGGACTTGTCATATCATGAAGACAGCATCCTGAAGCTCCACTCCGCATCCTCCTGCATTTGTCAATTTCACCTTAACTGTTTAGTATAAGGGCTTGTCTGTCATACATCTCTTCCCTTCCAAATCTATTCTTTAAAATTAACCATTAATTAGATAACGCTTTATTGATCATGAATATATCAGAGTCTATGCCAAGTCAACAGTGATTAGGACAGAACCTGTCCTTGTACACCTAACTTCTAGGCACAACAAATCCAGTGATTTGGGAGACTTGCTATACATCATATGCAAGCATTCAGTGACCCCTGAATGCCCTATTATATGACTCATTTATGGATTGCCAAATTAACCAGTGGGTTCATATGGTGACAGCCTGCTCCCTATGTAGTAAAATCACCTAGTAGCCTGAAGCCTGCTGAGATTTAATAGCTGTGAATCATGTGTTCTTAATAAATCTTCAGAAACCCTATGCAGAATTTTTGTGTGTTGATTCACAAAGTAAACTTTTATTCAGTTTCCTTGATATACAGGTCACTATGTTAGTGGTAGAGATACAAAACTAAGAAAGCCAGGATACATGCAGAAGCCATAAATAAGCAACTTACTTGCAGGCTGAGAAATCTTTAAGGATAGATAGAGTCCTCAGGGACTACAGAGGAAGCAAGGTATCTCAAAGCAGCAACTTGTAAGTCAATAAATTTGAGAGGAAGGTCACTTGCATGGGGCAATGTTGTCTGTCATGCTTTGGCAACATCTAGCTGAGTCACCAAAATGCCATCCAGGCAGAAGAAGTTCCTACCTTGAAAGCAAAGAACTCAAGGAACTTTCAAGCCAAGATTATCTCTGCTTTTGCACTCTTGGGTTTGTTTCCTTGGAGTAGTAGAGTTCTTTGCATTTGTTCTCTAATGACAGTCCAGATACTCCACTCCACTTTCCACATCCCCACTAACATGGTATTTTCAGATGAAGAATTGCTGTCTCTTGCCAACTATACTGTTCCTAACATTAAGGCTAAGTCACCTGTTGCTACTTTAGCAGCACTGCAAGCCATAGACTATGCAAATTTCAAACAAAATCTAATCTTTTCCTCCTGATCACAGCAAGATCCTATTTTCCCTTTTATATTCCAGAAGCAGCCATTTACTTAATTTCCTAAAGTATCACAAGACAATATTCAGTGTTATCTAAAATTCAATAAGAACTGCAAGTATTATCTAAAATGTAAGAAAAAGCAAAAGAATTTGTAACTGGTTCTAAAATTATTGCATTGCGGTTTTAATATTAGATACAAAAAATTCTGATGAGCTCTTCAATGCTCCAGGCACACAGCAATAGATGTTTTGCATACTGGGTAAGTATCCTATGATACATGCAACTTTTTACATGATTTTATTTATTTGAGAGAGATAGAAAAAGGCAGATTGAGGGTGAGAGAGAGAGAGACAGAGAATGGGTGTGCCAGGGACTTCAGCCACTGTAAGTGTGCCACCTTGTGCATCTGGCTTACATGGGGAATCTTCTGGGGAATCAAACCTGGGTCTTTTGGCTTCATAGGCAAGAGCTTTAACCACTAAGCAACCTCTCCAGCCTGACACATACAACTTTTAAGTATGTTAACTTGAGTATAAAATAATAAATTTCACATAATGCTGGATGGATTATATAATATGTTACCAATCTTGAAGAGAGGAACATTCATTACGTTTGTGGCAAGTGCCTTAAATTGAACCATACAGCTGCTGCAATCAATTCCACCAAACCTGGTGACTTAGAATAATATATATCCTATCCCTTTTGCTTAAGGAAGAAAGAAGTCCAAAATTAGTTTTACTGAACCAAAATCACATTCACATGTCCATACCTTTCTGGTTCTACTAAAAGCCTTAGGGAAGAGTGGTACACTGACCTTTCTCTGTCTTATAGAGCTGTATTCAACCACTCATCTTCCATCTTAAACATGGCATCTTATTTAGTTGTCACATTGCCGTCTGTCTCAGTAGACAAAACTAGGCTGGAGAGATGGCTTAGCAGTTAACGTGTTTGCCTGCAAAGCCAAAGGATCAAAGTTTGACTCTCCAGGACCTATGTAAGCCAGATGAACAAGGGGGTGCATGCATCTGGAGTTCATTTACAGGGGTTGGAGGCCCTGACACACCCATTCTCTCTCTCTCCCTCTTTCTCTCTCTCAAATAAATAAATAAAATTTGAAAAGCTATATTTGCCTCATGTTATACAAATAATTGAAATTAAATTGAATTTCCTATTTAATGAAAAAAATAGCCACCACAAAATCATTAATTGCTTTAAGCAAAATTTTCTACTATATCAAGTACCACAAGTTTGTGGGATTAGTGCCTGAATAAATTTATACTTGTATGTGTCTGTGTATGTATAGTGTATGCATGTGTGTGCCCCATGAACATTCATGTGGAACATGATGATGATGCAGGATGATGTACTTTATCAAACTTTTGCCTTATTTTCTTGAAGTAGATATGAATCTCTCAGGCTGGACAGATATCTCAGCAGTTAAAGCTCTTGTCTTCAAAACCTAACAACCAGAGTTTCATTCCCTAGTGCCCAAGGAAAGTCAGATGCACAAAGTAGTTCAAGCATTTAGAGGTCATTTACGGTGGTTGGAGGTCCTGTCATGCCCATTCTATCTCCATCTCTTTCTCTCCAATCCATCCTTCTCCTCTCCTTGCAAATAAATAAATATTGATAAAAAGAAATAGTATCTCAATGAACCTGGAACTCAACATTTTTTTTCTGCAAGACTGGCTACCCAGCAAGCTCCAGTGATCCTCCTGTTTCTATCTCTCTCTGTGCAGGGGTTACCAGCACGCACTGCTATACCTGGCTTTTTATGCTGATGCCATAAATTGAACTCAGGTCCTCCTCATGCTTTTACAGTAAGCATTCTTGTGAGGCAGCTCCAGAACATGAACATTTTAAGAGCCATTATTTAGGCGATTACCCCAATCTTAAGTAATCATCTGTTCCTGTAATTGAGGCTCATTAAACTATGCAGGTTTCAATTTTTCTCAGATATGTTTGCTTCTCAACTTAAAAAATTATTGCAGATGAAATTGTTGCGTACATACCCAGTCTATTCATCTGTAGCAAGCTGCCCTTTTCAGATTTTTATCAATGTTTGACATGGTAAATGTCAAATGAAGAATGTTTCAATTTTTTTTTCTAAATTCATAAAGACCATATATAAGATGGTGTCCTCAATGTTGTCGAATTAGTTTTTCTTAAAAAAAAAAACAGCAAAAAAATCCTATTTTTATTTTTCTTCAATTCTATATGTCTTAAACTGGGTGCTAACATTATCTATCCAGATAAACTCGAACTATATAACTAATCCTCGGTATTTTTTTTTTCTAAGATCATCTTGGCTTCCAGGAAGCACAGACTAAATTTAGTCCATAATTATACTAACTATTCTTAGATGGTATTTCTTATATAATTGTATGTTTTTCACTCCATCCCAGTAACCATTTCTTCTACCCTTTAAAAGAATGCTGTTGAAAAATTATCTCCATTTTAGCAAGCCTATTACATGGAACTTTTATTATAATCTATTCCAATTTTTTGAAGCACTCATAAAATAAAGCAAACGAACAAATAAACATAGATTTTGCACACACACATACACACACACACACACACACATCTTCAGTAAATTATTTCCCAACTCCATCTTTCTTGATTGTCAAAGGAATAATTCAGCCATAGATGTATTTTATTACTACAAAAGCATATTTAAACTGTGCTTTTATGTATTATCTAGTTTACTAAAATAGTAATTTACTTCAACGGGGAAGGAAATGCTAATCAATGCACTACACCCTGCAGCATTTTTTAAATTTCATTCAATACCTTCTAATTTTATTTGTTTCTTACTCATCAATGGCACTAATAATATTTAAAATGGAAATATGTCAGCTAATTTTATTAATATTTCCTGCAATAAGACAACATAAACACAGATTTTAAATGATAAGTACATTTTCAGATTGGTATTCCACAGGATAGGACTTAATTTAGAAAGTGTTTATAGAGATTTTTGTTCTCATTCTGTTTACTAGAAATTAATATAAGAGTCAGCATTGAGTGGAATTCTTTAACATTCCATCTATAAATCCAGTTTTTGATTATTATTCACATTATGCCCACTTACTGTTACATTCCTGAGTTACATTTCAAACAAATTTAAGGGGTGATATGTTATAAATATGGTATACATCAAAAAAACTTATACACTTGGCAAATAGTTAAGATTTTCTTAGAAAAACTTTGTTGCTTTAAAAATCAATTTGACTGAGAAATAAAAACTAAATTTTAACACAGAAATCCCAAATTCGAAATACCTACTAATTCCTATCCTTTTGAGATATAAACATTTAAAACATAATTGAACAATGAGATTAAAGAAGCCTATTTTTTGTTTGTTTCTGTACTTTCCTTGTGTGTGTGTGTGTGTGTGTGTGTGTGTGTGTATAAACTCGGTGTGGTGTCATGTGCTTATAAGTATAGCTGTGATAGGTAGGAGCAGGAGGATCAGAAGTTCAAGCTTATTCTTAGCCACATAGTAATTTTACATCCAGGGATATTAGACCCTGTCTCAAAAAATAAATGCATACCATAAAATAAAAAGTATAATGTAATGATTTTCAATATTTTATTTTTAGGTACTTGAGACAGAAAGCAATTGAGGAAAAAAGGAGGAAGAGAGAGAGAAAAAGAAAGGGAGAGGGAGTCTGGGCATGCCAGGGCATACTGCCACTGTAAATGAACTCCAGATGCATACACATCTTTGTGCATCCAGCTTTCTGTGGATACTAGGGAATTGATGCAAACATAATAACCACTAAACAATCTCTCAACCCGATTTTAAATATTTTGAATTAATAGCCTTTTAGATTTTCAAAATTGATAAAAGTAGAAAACAAATAATATAAAGCTCTAAAATAGCTTACCAAAATCTGGAGTAAGAAAATAGTTAACACCACATTCATCTATTATCTATCATCTATCTATCTATTTCTTTATCTGTCTATTTCTTTATCTATCTATCTATGTAATCTACCAACTTATCATGTATAAAATAAATGAGAAGTGCTACAACTTACATTAATGTTCCCTACTGTGTTCAAATATATTCTGTTTTTAAATACAGATTCACAGTCTTTTATAATGATTTCACACTCAGTTTGACTATCATCCCACAGTACCAAAAAAGCACTGGATTTATGAAGTTGTAACTTCTTTTATTTACTTTTGTTTTTCAAGGTAAGGTCTCATTCTAGCCCAGGGTGACCTGGAATTCACTATTTGTCTCAGAGTGGCCTCAAACTCACGGTGATCCTCCTACCTCTGCCTAAAATTTCAGCATTTTTTTATACTTGCTTTATATTAAAAAGATGACAAAACATTGATAAACACAAAGTGCATGCCTTAATTTTTGTCATGACTAATACTTACACCTCAACGATATCCATTTTAACTTTTATGTCATATCCTACTGAAAATATTTTATTATTTGTATTAATCAACCAACTATGCTTTAAATTTAGTTCTCATTTTCGTTGTGACCAAGATGAATCATACCATAGTAAGAATTCATGGATGTACATCTTTTGTCCCAATAATGTGTTTTCTAGTGTCCATAACTGAAAGTAGGCATCTGATAGTATAAAACTAGTACACACTAGAATTTCTTAAATAATGCCAAATTATTCTCCTGAACATAAATTCCAAATTGTATATGCAATAGCATTGTAGAATAATTTGTACTGGTCCACATTCTTGAGAATTCTAAATTGGCTAAGAGTAACAAAAATAAATGAAGTGTCACACTTTAATTTTATTTTTACATTACTAATGAAGTTGAAACTTTTAAAGATCTTTGATAATTTAAGTTTCTTTTAGAGTTTTCCCAGTGTTCTCACCTTCTGTGTGTGTGTGCATGTGTGTGTAAAGTATGCATGGGTGTGGACACATAGGTGTGCTCAATGCAACTATGTGTGGAGGACAAAATCTATGTTGGATGCCCTCTTCTATTGCTCATCCATGTATTGCCTTGAGATTGAGGGTCTCTCAGAAGCCAGACTTGCTGCAGTTTTCCTGAGCTCCATTGATTCTCCAGTTTCTTCTTTCCACAGAACTGAGGTTATATGCTGGCCTGGCCATGCCACCCTGACTGGGAGGGTGCTGGGAAGCAGAATTCTAGAGGTCTTAATACCCCTCAAGCCACATGCTTGCAGGTGCTCTATTAAGTGTTCAACCATCTTCCCAGGCATTTTCTTACTTTTTGCTTATGACATTTAGGAATGTTTATTCTGATAGCTCTCTGATCCTAGGTTGAGACTTATTTTTACCTTCTTAAGGTTTCTTTTATAGTATGTGAGCTTTTAATCATAATATTAAATTAAGACTTTTTCTTGATGGGGAGGTAATATGATGGAGAATGGAATTTCAAAGGAGAAAGTGGGGGGAGGGAATTAACATGGGATTTTTTTTTATAATCATGGAAAATGCTAATAATTTGTTTTAGTTAATAAAAAAGACTTTTTCTTTACTGTCTTATTTTCTTCTGTCCTACAATGCTCAATATTTTATTTTATATTTTAATGGCTTAGCACTACATTTAGATTATTTATTGACTTGGAAATTACATGTGTGTGTGTGCGTGTGCATGTGCATGTTTTATTTAGATTTATATGTGTATATAGTCTTTTTACAGGTGTTCAGACTGTAATTCAAAAATAAATTTATTTCTGTTATGTACTAATACCACTTTTTTGTCAATGCTTCATCCTCTGTTGTTGTACCTGTGTTAAGATTTTCATTATATATCAGGTTTTCATGTTTATCACTGGGTTTTTGAAAGTGTTTTATAAAATTATCTTTTGTTCTTCAAACTTGCCTTGATTCTTACTGGTAATTAATTCTTGTTAATTAAATTTAGAGTAAATGTCTTTTATTGTTTCACTGTTTCTCCTGGATTTTGATTAAAATTTTATAGAATTTATATAACTAACAGAAAGAATTTCTTTAGCATTGAATATTCCCATCAACATATGTTTTATTTCCCTTTCCACATATTTATATATTATATAGTATATACATACATATATATATATATATATATCACATTTATATATTAAGGTTTTAAAATCTCAGTTTTCATCATATAGATTTATATAACATTAATATTTTTAGTATTTGTTATTTTGAACTATATGATTTTGCCCTAATATTAATAGTCTACTATCTGATCTTTGTATTTATAATTTATCTGTTTATTTTGTCTACTGACTTATTCAATGCATAAGTGTTTACTTTTTCATATTTTAAACATGGCCTGGCATAGTAATTTGTTGCTTTAATCCCAGCACTGGGCATGCAGAGGTAGGAGGGTCACCATGAGTCCCAGCTGAGCCTTGGTCTACATGGTGAATTCCAGGTCAACCTGAGCTAGAGTGAGATGCTACTTTGGAAAAAGAATTAAAAAAATAATAATAATTTGACATGATTCTACACTTAAAGAATGTTTTATTTAATTGCCCTTATCTGTTTTATTGAACAATTGCAATAATTAAAAAGTTTTTTTCAGTATTTGCTTATTCACATTTTCCAAATGTTTGAACATTTTTCTACACTTGCTTTTAATACCTTCTGTATACATGTACAATATTTTTTTTCCTAGTTACTTTGAAAACATGTTATAGACTGATAGCATTTTCCTTCTTAATGCATCGCTGAAGTTTTAAAATATTTTTACTTATTTATTTGCAAGTGGAGAGAAAGAAAGAAAGAAAGAAAGAGAGAGAGAAAGGGAGAAAGAAGGAAGGATGGAAGGAAGGAAGGAAGGAAGGAAGGAAGGAAGGAAGGAAGGAAGGAAGGAAGGAAAGAAGGCAGGCAGGAAAGAAGAAAATTGGTGAAGCAGGGCATCCTGCCACTGTAAATAAATTCCAGGTGACATATGTACCACTTTGTGCATTTATATGGGTAGCAGGGAAATGAACCACAGGCTGCCAGGCTTTGCAAGCAAATGCTTTTAAACATCGAACCATCTCTCATGTCCCACTTCTTTGCAATTTTATTGCAAAGTCATTATTTTTTTTCTCTGATCTAAGAGCAGTCATAAAATTCAGGAGTTTGACAAAATGCAGCTGCATAGTCTTCTGATCTTATCTTTATTAATTTATTGGAGGTGAGATCTTGCTCTGTTATCTAGTCTGCTCTCACACTCATGAGCTCAATTTATTCTCCTGCCTCATCCTCCAAGATACATGTGACTATAAGTGTTAACCACTATTAGTAGTTCCTAGAGCAATGGGATGTTTTTTCTTTCCTTTTGGCCAATTTTTAAATTTTAGTCCATTTTTGTTGGGGGAACTAAGGACCAAACTCAGGGTTTTGCAATTGCTAAGAAAATATTCTGACACTGAATTCAGTACCTAAACCCCAATTTTAAAATTTCAAATTTATATATTATAGAAATACAGATATAGAAATGTGAGAGAAAATTGGCATGCCATGGTCTCCAGTCACTGCAAACAAACTCCACACACATATGCCACCATGTACATCTGGCTTATGTGGGTACGAGGGAATTGAACTTGGATGCTTTGGCTTCACAGGCAAGTGCCTTAACCACTAAGCAATCTCTCTGGCCCAAATTTCAAATTTGAAAAAAAAAAGTTTAGTTACATTTTGAGATGGAATTTCACTATGTTGCCAAGCTAGCCTTGAACTCATGGGCTGAAGTGATCATGTTGCCTCAACTTCCTAAGTAACTTAGAATTCAAGTATGTGATAATGTGCCTTGTTATTTTTATATTAGACATTTCTCTAGACAAGGACATTTATGTAAACAGAAAAAATGGTCAGTTTTCAACTTGTAACTGTAGGTATCCTCTGGTAGCCTATTCCAATATGTTTGAATTGGGAGTGTTACTAAGTGATGCACATTTAGAATTTGCAGGCCAGAGTGTTGTTTGTTATTTTAGATTATTCCAGTATATTATGGACCCCTCCTTTGTCTATGATAAAATATTGGCAAACTCAATTTCATACTGGAAATCACATCACTTTGAGTTCACATGTGCCACAGACTAGCCAAAAGTGTTGATGGCTGTGATGGTTTGAATTTAACATGTCTCCATGGCGTCACTTATTTGTGATCAATTTTACTACTTAGTCCTCAGTTTGGAACATTTGGGAGGTGGAGCCCTGCTTGAGGAATTGTGTCACCTGGGGTAGACCTGGAGGTGGGGTCCAGCCCTAGGTTCATGTTCAGAATAAGTTCAAGCCAGCTTGTGCTTGCTGTTGTCTCTTTGCTAAGGGCATATGATGAAGTGATCCAGCTTCTGCTGTGATGAAGCCTGCGATGGAATCTGTATGCCTGAAATAAACACTTTCCTTCCATAAGCCAGATCTGTTCAGGTGTCTGTCCCAGAAATGAGAAGGTAACTGCAACAGAATATTGGTACAAGAAGTGGAGTTATTGCTGTGATGAATCTCACCATGTTGTGTTTGGTTCTTGGAATGTGCTTATAGGAGCAATGTCAAAAGATTTGTTACTTTGGACTGGAGAAATCTTAAAGTGTTGTAAGTAGAACATTATGGGCTATTTTGTTGAGAGTTTGACAATGGTAGACAAATAGAGAATTGTGGACTGTGAAGAGTTGGCTTGTGAAGTTTTGAAGGTGAAGGAAAGAACTTTGTTGGAACTAGACTAGTTCTGCCTATGTCCTGTGAATTTGCGCTAAATTGAAGTTGAAGCAAAAGTTATAGAATAAAAAGATTTGAAAGTTTATCACAGGAAAAATCCAAGTATGTTTGAAGTTATAAGAACAGACACTAGTTTTAAGATTTAAGCTGCAGGTCTTAAGGAGATTACCTAAAGTTGAGCCAACTGTTTTGCATAAATACTTCCTGAGAGTGTAGAAGGCTCAATCTAGTAACCATGTAAACTTTTTGTGAAAGGAAAGGCCTTGAAGGAAGAATTTTGAAGTAGTATCTTGCTCTTCAAGGTCAAGCCTTATTCCATCCTGAATTTACAAAATTGGCTATGCTGCCCACTTGATACATATTTTAAAAGCATGAGAAATTCCAGAAATATAAGCGTCACAAAGTGCATATAATTCCAGGAGCTACTCAAATGTGGAAATGAGAAGCACGGTTGAAATCCGTGTATCTCCATTAAGGCCATTGTATGGAGATATGAACATGAGCTTTCAGTTGCAATGGAGATGCTAGGAATATGGAAATGCCAGGACTGAAGGATAAGAGTCAGTTTATCCTAACAGGTGCTTGTTGTTTTCTGTATACTATGGATATATGCTGATGTGAGTCAGCTTCCTCTGCTAAGAGGAACCTTCCCCTGGAATTTGTAAGGTTGAACCAAAATTTTTCCTCCCATAAGCTACTTCTGGTTGGGTGTTTATCTCAGCAATTAGAAGGTGACTGTAATAATGCTTTTTTATACCTGGAAGTTTGTATAGTACCTTCTGGCATGAAGAATATTAGCTCATAGGGAAAAAGTTTCTAGCTTGGTTTCTCTACCTCCTGCAACCAATGCATGTGGTGTTTTCAGCAGTAGGGAATTGCCATCTAATTTTGCTGGGCAACCAAGAACATTGAAAATAAATAATAATATAAATTATTTTAAACATTTTGAATTTTTTTATTAAATATGGACATATTTTCTTATAAACAACACAGGTTGGTACTATCCTTTCCCTCCTTCCTGCGCATTTTCTGAAGAGGACTTCCTCACTGGAGATGTAGGTCAACCCCATGGGGATTGTGGGTCATGTGCTATGGTGGGAGAGCACAATGTCTCTGTGAAAAATGTATCAACTTGTGGCTCTAACAATCTTTCCACCCACCCCCTCTTCTGCAAAATTCCCTGAGCCATGCTGGTAGGATTTTAAGTCTACTTCAGTGACAGGCACATAGGAGCCTCTGGATCTCTGTTTTGGTAGATGTTGAGTGTCCTCAGCATCTTTCTCCTTCACCCTTGTGCTGATATAAGATTCACTAAGAAAGCAGTACTCTTGGTCATTTCCCCAATTCCTCTGTGGTTTCAGCTGGGGCTGTAGTGGACTGCACTGGGTCATTTATCTCCTCAGGTCCAGCTCACATTTGAAAAAGAGAAGCAGATTCTCAAACGGAGAGTGAAGTCAGCACTGGTTAAATGGGATAACCATTATTAATTTAGAGAGAACTAAAAGGGTGTAGACACTATTATAGTCTAAGGTTAGTGGCAGCTTGGCAATGGAAAGCAGAATCATTATCTGGATATGATTCTGACTTGGTTCCCAGTTTCAAATATGATTTCTGTTCCAGTGAACAGATCTGTTAGCCAATCCAAGAGTAGTTGGTAACCCACCTTGGCTGTGCACCACTATTGCACTTGTGTGAGCATCATGTCAGGTTGTTTGCTGCTGAGTTGCGTAGATTTTGACTCACTAGGACAGATGTTGGCCACATTCCCCTGGTAGCTCATGTAGCACCTTCCAGCCCTAGATGGGCTAATTGTCCGAGGACTGGATTTCCTCCAGATTGCAACCATGTCTCTCCATGGTCTGTGCCAACAGTGTTTGGTGTCTTCAGCAGTAAGGTCTTAGCAATAACATCTGGTGGGTAATCAAGTGCTCTGATATAAGTCTGTCTTGTTTGTTTTGAGAGATCTAGTAGGTCTCTCTGATCAACACCTCACTGTGGATTAGATCACATACTATAGGGTACTGGTACAGGGAATTACAAGCCAGCACCAAGGGTAAACAAGAAAGAAAAAGCCAGAGAAGAAAGAGAAATAGGAGAAATTTGAGGTTAGGTTTTGTCTCACTATAACTTAACTATAGCTAATTAAATGGGACAATGAAGACAGACTCAAAATCATAAAAATTTCAAATATGAATAAAGAAAGCCACCATTATTCAGTGAGTAAGCATCTATAAAAGACAATACTAGGTGACTAAACCAAGCACATATTTATATATACTGGGGGTGTGCTTTCTATTGTACTGTTTAGGTATAAATAGATCCACACATCATTTATTAAACTAGAATATAATTTTTCTGATTGTGGTACTTTGAATCTGAATATATGTCCTCAATAGTCTCAAGTATTTTTGATTAAGGTTAAGCTTCCTACTTAAGTCTCCAGTAGGCTACTGCATGGGATGTCACTTGGGGCAGATGTGAATTTGAGCACAAAGGTATGTAGGGAACTGTTTGAGCTCTGGTGGTTCATGCTTTCTTCTGATGTTGGCTGCTTAGTGGTTTCTTTCTGCCTGTACCTATGAAAGGAAGGCAAGTTCTTCTACCATTGATGGAGATTCCCCTGATTTGTAAGCTGAAATAAACACTATAATCCCATGAACTACGCCTTGTTCAATGTTCATCCCAGCATTGGGGAGATGACTGTAACACTGATGCGCTAAGACAAGTATGAATAAATGCAAGAACATCCAGTAATTTGAATTTGAATCTGGGGCCTCGGTTTTGTCCCAATTCCTTCATGGCCATCTCACCTTAGTATGTTACTTTCCTATAACATGTTAATACTTGTGTAAAATAGGACTGCTTATATTTTTGAAAATTTTTGAAAATATATGTCAAACCAGTACTGAAAATCAGCTATAATACTCCTACATAACATAATAACTTTGCCACAGAATGACTTATATTATATTTATATACATTGATATAACTTCACACACACACACACACACATATATATATATATGTACATTCATATATATATATATACATGCATATATGTGTGTGTGTGTGTGTGTATATATATATATATATATATATATATATATGAATCTGAGTGATGGCCAAAGTGTAAATTACTACACTTCATCCTGTCCCAAGCACCATATAACAACTGACTTTGAACTCATCTCAGTTTATAAAATGATTTGCAAGATCCCATGTAGACCTCATGCCATATAATTGTAAATATATATTTGCTGCTCTATAAGACTAATTGCTACATTATAAGATTAATTTCTTTAGTGGGAACATTCTTCCAACTCTGATGTATCATTTGAGAGTTTTTCAAGTGCAAAAACTCCTTTTTGGTATTGTTAACTAACAGAAAAGTTTTGGAGAAAACATATTCTGACCCCTTCAATATAGGGATATCAATATTATTTAATTCCTTAAGATGATAAGATTTCTACATGTGTTGGTGCCAGCATTTTTTAACTAACAAAACTGAAGTTTATTAGAAAATATTGGCATAGATAAAACACCTGTGTATTAGAGAGAAATTATACACACTTCAAGACCAAGCACTGGCTCTTGTGAATTAAAAGATCTCTACTAGCTAATGTTTTTGACTTTTTTAAAGAAATGGAAAGTACAAACTAATGTAAATTCTCAAAAGTAGAGATGCTATCTTTTGTATTTCCTGAATGATTGGCTTGAGCCATGGGCATAGTAGCAGATCAATAAGTATATAGAAGTACTGAGGTGAAAGTCATTAAGTTTCAAACTTGCATCATATAGATAACAATATTTTATTATGTTGTTCATCTAAGATTCATAAACCACAGATTTCTAACTTTCCTATATGATTGTTTTTAGTGGCAATGTACGTGAAATCATTTTGGGGAGAAAGTAATGCCTAAAACATGCTTTGGTCAATGTTTGGAAAGAGACATTATTGTCTGAACATCCTCAAGGCATAGGTTATTGTCTATGGCATCAATGTTTTATGACAATTCACATTTTTGCATGTTCTAAGTGCTCTATACACTTAGCTAAAAATATTGTAATGATGATACTTAATCATGTATAATAAAATTTCTGACTTACATAAACACTAATAACTTCTTCAATATCCACTATTTATGCTACTCATCTTTTTGTAACTTAATCAACATTAAAAAGTAAATATGAAGTTTTAATCTATCCTATGACTAGAAAAGTCTAATTACTCTTTTTACATTGATACTCATATCACATATGGCCTAATGTTTGATTATGAAAGAGTTTTAGAGTCATTAAGGTACATTGATTTATACTTCTATTTTTAAAATTATCATGTATAATATAGGGTGAAAATTTGGAGGCATGATCTGAAACTTGTTAATAGTTGACACAATACATATTATAGAACTTGAGAAATGTACAATTTCCATGAAACTACTCAGTTTTGCCAATGGTGAATGCAAAAAATTATGCATGATTGTGTCCCAGCAAAACGTTTAACAGGGATAGAGAGATTACTTAGTGGTTAAAGGCCCTTGCTTACAATGCTTTATATTCCAGTCCTTAGGACCCACATAAAGCCAGATGTACAAAGTTCTTGAATATGGAGTTCATTCATTTGCAGTGGCAGGATGTTCTGCTGCAATCATGCTTTCTCTCTCTCTCTCTAATAAGTATTTTTTAAATTGCAAAAAAGAAAAAAAAACCGAACACAACATAATTTTATGACCTCAACCATAAAACATTCATCAACTTTTCAAAATTAGAAAATACTGTAGAATTTTATTAAAATTTTTATTATGCTTCTTCCCACATTTAATGAGACCAGTATTTTTTGAAAATATATTGAGCTATAAGTAGTGGATATAGCTAAAGATAGTTAATATATTTCAGATGATTTCTTAGAGTACACTAAACTCACGATTACCATTAAGTTTCAGTTAGATGTCTGTAAAATAAAGGTAGCATTCATTCATCTAAGTCATATGTCAATTTATATTACTACAAGCATCATATAATTTGGCACTTGGAAGAGTGATTTTAAAATTCTTTTATTGAGAATGTCATTTCTTTAAGTGATAACATTCTTTTTTTTCTTGAATTTGGTTTATAAGCATTTTATTGGTAATTTTTTAGGGGTTTTTGATGTTTTCATTTTTTAAACATTTTTTTAATTTTTTTGTTTATTTATTTTATATATTTTTTTAATTTTTTAATTAGTTTTCTATTCAGCAAATATAGGCAGTTTGGAACCATTATTAGGCTCATCCATGACATACTGCTTCCCGAGTGGCCCCTCTTTGTTGAGGTATATGGGTCATGCTTTGTGGAGTTAGCCCACAGTTATTGGTACAATAAATGTCTCTGCATATCCTGACCCAACATGTGGCTCTGACATTCTTTCTGCCCCCTCTTCCACAAAATTTCCCTGAGCCATGTTGTGTTCATTTTTGGTCTGCCTCAGTGATGAGGTGTTGGGGAACTCTGAGGCTTTGGCTCTCTGATTTGGTAGGAGTTGATTTTATCTGTGTTGGTCTCCTTCCCCCTTGTGCTCGTATCCAGTTCATCAGGAAAACAACACTCTTGCTTGTTTCGCTAATTTTCCTTAGTTTCAGCCAGGGCCCTTTTGAGGTATGATGGGGTGGCTCTCTCCTTAGGATCTGCATCTATCTGAAAAGGAGAAGCAGATTCTCCAACAGAGTGTAAGTTAGCACCAGGAAAAATGAGATAACCCTTACGTTTTTTATAGAGAGTTTAGTAGGTGTAGGCCTTCTTGTACCCCATGATTAATGGTAGTTTGGTATTGGAGAGAGGGTTTATGTTTGGAAATGATTCTGACATTTTTCCCAGCTCCAGCTATGGTTTCCATACCACTGAGGGGATCAGTTAGCCAAATCAAGAGCAGTTGGTTCCCCACCATGGCTGTGTGGCACTATTGCACTTCTGTGGGCATCACAACCGGTTATTTGTTGCTAAGTAGGTTAGACCATGAATTGCTTGTAGAGATATTGGTCATTTCCCCCAGTTGCCCATGTAGTGCCTTCTGGCACTAGACACTGACTGTCTGTGGACTGACTCTCTCCTGGCTTCCAGCCATGCCGTTCCATTTTATGTGTCAGCTACATATGGTGTGTTCAGCAATAGGGTCTTACCACTATCCTTTGGTGGGTCATCAAGTATTCTGACAGAAATCTGCCATTCTTTTAAGAAACCTTGTAGGTTTCTCTGATCAAAAGCTCATTGTGGATGACAGCCCCATGCTGGTACTAGGAGTCACAGGTCAGTGCTCCCTAAGTAAATGAGGAAGAATATAACTAATATACAAGAGTTAGGGAGGAGAGAGAGAGAGAGAGAGAGAGAGAGAGAGAGGGAGGGAGGGAGGGAGGGACAGGGAGAGAGGGAGGGAGGGAGGGAGGGACAGGGAGAGAGGGAGGGAGGGAAGATCTAGAAGGTTTAGGTTACATTGATTCTACCCTCTCCAGTGTCTTGTGTTTCAGGGTTTCCTATAAGGGCCTGGTGAGGGTTCAACCATTTGGTCTGCCTTTTAGGAAGTTGAATTTTATGGTACCATTTCCATTTGGGTCTAGATTAATGTTTCCCACCCCTTCTATGCCCTCCCCTCCCTCCCCATTCATCCTAGTGTCTAGTCCATGAGATGCTTACTGGGTATGTAAGGTATCTTGGGTAGATTCAGGTTAGGTGCTGTAGATGAGGGACTATGTGGCAATTTTTTTTTTTTTCTGTGATTGGGAAAGTTCACTGAGGATGGTCTGTTCCAGGTAACCAATTTTTCCTCAAATTTCTTTGTGTCATTTTTTTCTTACTGCTGATAACATTCTTTTTGAATGTCACTTCTAGTTTCTAGATGAAAAAAAAACGTCTTCTAAAATCAATACCAGTGAAAGATAATCAGTGATAGAGTGATTACAACTTACCTTGTTTGTCATTTTAAGGCCAAGATATTTATCTGTGTGATAATCCTGACATCAGATTTGAAAGGGCAGAAGGGCAACATCTTATGGTCATGCCATTCCTAATTTGTGAAATGTCCCCATTTTATTCTTTTGATAGATGGGAACTTGGATTTATTGATACTGTTTAAGAAAATTAGCTAATATTAACCCTTAGTGCCCACAATTTCACAAGCCCTGGTCCCTTGTAAAATTTAACATAGATTCAATATTTTTATAAAGGAAATAATCAGAAACTCCTCTCACATCCCATGCAATCATAAAATTTTGCATAAGGACATAAGGAAAAATGGTCTTAAAATGCAGAGAAGAAAGAATTGGGTCATGCAGCTGCTTGACACTTGTTACATTTCTGCTTTCATTGCATCCATTAATTTTCCTTATTGAAACTGAGATGTTATTCATATTGAGGTACAACTATTTCCCTTCTAACCAAGTTTTTCATACATGCTATATTATCAATCCATAATAAGAGATGATTGAAAAGGTGTCAATGTTAATGTCAGGCAAAATTCACCAGAATTATTCTTGTTATACTCCTCTGAAAAGTGTGCTCATGCCTCTGGAAACTGTTCTTTTTTTTTTTTTTTTTCCTCCCTTCCAGATGCCTCTTTCAAGACATTATAGTGGCAGTAACCATATTTTTCTGAAAATGACCTTAACTATGTAGAGGAAGACAAAGGTTTGCTTCTGGCCCATGCTAATTTAGTTTATATCCATTCTCATAACTTTAGCTTTGTATATGACAACTGTTTATCCATTAGAATCTGAGCTCTTAAATGGAAATGCTGCAAACTTCCAAACTGTTGTCACCAGCTATTTTCTTATATGTTGCTTTAAAAATACAACCATCATCCTACAGAGGGGAAGGAAGGATGAAATAAATATGCAGAGAGAGGTAGAGTTGAGATATGAGTTAATCTGCCCACCTAAATTTGAGCCTCTTCAGAACCAATGTAAACATGGAGGCAAAGTGATGCATATGCCTGAAATCACAATGTGCCAAATCTATAATCAGTACTTCTAGTTCATTCCATTTCTCAGCTGTATCTCTGACCTTGGCTTGTTGAGATTAACACATATATGCTTAGTAAACTCTCTTCTGCTACTGTTAGTTCAAATGGGGTTTTATAACATGAAGTCAGAAAGAAGAAATTGGGAAATTTACTTCATGCTGTACATATTCTATCATTCACATAAGGTAAATGTGATCCTTTGATAAATAATTCTTTTACAAAGCATGACGCTAAATTGTTAAGTGGAATTAATTACCCAAAGGTACTTTTCAGAGAAAGAGCACGGGAAAATTCCTATGTGGTTGTTCAATTTTGAGTGATTCCTATGAGCCTGAAAAATAGTATTGACAGCAATGCAAAAAATTTTTTTAAATGTGAATGTTTAGTTTATTAAGGTATTAACCAAATAACTCCCCAAATTAGCAAATAATTTAAAATGTGAAAAATTAGCACTGGGGAGATAGCTCAGTGGTTAAAAGCACTTGCTTGCAAGTCTACCAAACCTAGTTTAATCCTCATCAGCTCCCATGTAATCCCAGATGCCAAGTGCTGGATGTGGCAGTAATTGCAATGCACCAAAAATGGTTAGCTCATCTAGGAGGATCCAGAAACTCATAAGCAGCAGTGGCAAGAGAAATTCTGTCTCAAAAGAATGTGGCATGCATATCCAACTGTACAAACACCCACACCCCCACACACACCAGACACATACACAAACATAAACACACACACACAAAATATATGACTATAAAATATATGAAAAATTCTATGAAGGAGAGATCCAGGGACCAGTTCAACAAAGCCTCATAAGCTCAGGTCTTGAAGCTTATTCAAACAAAACATTCCAATATTGTTTTTAATAGGAAGGTAAACCATTTTTCTCAATAAGCCATTTTTTTATTTTTAATGTATAATTTTATTATTGACAAGTTTTATCCTTAAAGACAAACCATGATAGTTCCCTCCCCTTCCCACTTTCCTCTTTACAACTCCACTCTCCTTCATATCCCTTCCCTCTTTCTGTAAGTCTCTCTCTTTTTTGATGTCATTGTCTTGTTTTCATAGTATGAGGGTCTTATGAAGGTATTGCTATGCACTGCGAGGTCTTGGATGTCAAGACCAACTTCTGTCTGGACAGTTGCACTGTAAGGAGTCGTACCCTTCCTTTGACTCTTACATTTTTTTTTCTGCTACCTCGTTGGCAATGGACCCTGAGCCTTGGAGGGTGTAATAGAGATATTTCAGTGCTGGACACTCCTCAGTCACATGTGTTCAGCACTAAGTGGCCTATTGGGTCATCCCATTGGTCACTACCATCTGAAAAGAGAAACTTCTCTAACCAAAAGTGATAGTAGCAATAATATATGACTATGAACATTAAGTGTAGTGCTTTCTGGGAAGTTTGGTGAGTATAATATATGCATTTAACTGGACAAGAGCAGGCTTTATACCCCCTAGGGCTCATGACCTCTCCTTCCATAGGCTTTTGATTAGGTTTCAGTACCAGGCATGTATTCCCTCCCATAGAGCAGACCTTCAGTCCAATTAGAGAGCAGTTGGTTTGGTTTTCCCCAGAGCAGACATGACACTGTTGCACCTGTTTGGTCATTTGGCCTGGCTGCACAATTTTGAGGCTTCCAGTGTCTATTGTTTTTACTGCTTATGACTTCGGTCTCCCATAGGACTGCAGACAGTGTAGCATTTCCAGAGTTTTCAGTTGTCTTTTCTATAGGAAGGAGGTTTTAAGCTCAGCCCCAGCTTGATTTCTCAGTGGCCTTGCTGCCAATGCATGTGAAGGCTTCAGCAATAGGGTCTTACCATCTGTTACTCATGGGAAACCAAGAGCCTTGGCAATAGCCTGTAATGTTTTGGAAGCAATAGGGACCTGTCTGAGCTAACAACTCACTGGAATGTATCCCATCCCTCGCACTGAAAATTTTCTTGTAACAATCTATGCCTTTTGATTGTGTCATTATCCAAAAAAAAAAAAAAAAGGTTTTCATATGTCTTCAGAATATCTTGAAATTTGATTGATACTCCCCCTTCTTTTACTCAATCTCTTCCCCTGGCCTCATTTAGGCCATTCCCCTCCCTGTAGTCTGTTCTACTTACATATATACAATACCATCCCCTTAAGTCATTCCATTTCCTCCTTCCTTTGTACCCTGTTTTCTAGCTTGCTTGCCTCTGCTACCGATTTTTGGTTCCAGCTCACACACAAATCTACACATTTGTAGAGGATCTACATATGAGAGAGAACATGCAACATTTGGTTTTCTGGGCCTGAGTTACCTCTCTTAGTATATTCCGTTCCAGATACATCCATTTACCTGAAAATTTGATTTTTCTTTACCACTGAATAGAATTCCATTGTGTAAATGTACCACATCTGCATTATCCACTCATATGTGGAGGGACATCTAGGCTGGTTCCATTTCCTAGCTATTGTGAATTGAGCATCAGTAAACATGGCTGTGCAAGTATCTCAAAAGTAGTGAGAAGGGTCATTAGGATATATGCTTAGGAGTATAATAGCTGGATCATATGGTAGATCTATTTTTAGCTGCCTCAAGAACCTCCACACTGATTTCCACAATGGCAGTAACAGACTACATTCCCACCAACAGTGCAGAACTGAATAGAGAGTTCTCAAAAAAAAAAGAAATACAGATGGCATACAAACATCAAAAACTGTGTTCTACATCCTTAGCCATCACAGAAATGCAAATCAAAACTACTTTGAGATTTCATCTCACTCTTGTAAAAATGGCTCCCATCAAGAAAACAAATGATAATAAATGTTAGCGAGGATGCTGAAAAAGAAAGCCATTTTTAATTAGATGAATTATTTCTTTTGTCTGATCTCAATATTTAGCACTTATGTTGGAATACTTTGGATTCTGTTATAAATTCATGTGTCAAATGCATTAAAACCTTTTTCAATTAACTGCACTGAAGAAAGACATATAGTATGTATGTATATATTTAATTTAAATCATCTATTCTTTCAGTAATGTTTTTAAACATTTTATTTATTTATTTTATGTATTTGAGATATACAGAGGGAGAGAGAGATAGATACATAGACAGAGAATGGGCATGCCAGGACCTCCAGCCACTGCAAATGAACTCCAGATCCATGTGCCCCCTTGTGCATCTGACTTATGTGGGACCTGAAGAATCGAACCTGTGTCCTTAGGCTTCTTAGGCCTATGCCTTAACCACTAAGCAATCTCTCCAGCCCTCATTAACGCTTTTTATAGTCAATGCAAATGGAAATTTCATCACAGTCATATTTGTGTTTTCACAGTTAGATACTTTCTGATAAGGGCATATGAGATCAAAACCACAGATTGTCCATCTCTACCCAAAATTAAGAGGGAACAACATTATGTTTCATAATTTGCACTTAGAGGAGCAGAGTGAAGAACTCTTTTCAGCCATCATTTCTGTCCTTAAACTACAGCCAATATTTCTGTAACACTTCAGTCATACTACAACAAATAGTATCATGGAGAGAAGAAAGAAAATTTATACTTTGTCACTTTCACAGATTTCTGAGTGATTCATGACCTATTTTGCTAGGTGCAGAAAGAATTGTACATTTAGTTTCCATGGTACTGCCTATCTGTTTTCTTAATAGTGAATAAAATGGTACTTTAACCACAGTGTGACTCATCCCCTGAGGTAAAATTGATAAAGATACCTTTCTTAACTTCGAGTCAGAATGTTTCAGTTGGCAAAAATGTTCTGTTGTTTTTGATGTTTATAAAGAAAAGATGCTTGTTGCAAAACTTGTATCTAACTCTTGACATAAATAATTTAAAGTTATAGCAAGTTTTCTATAACTAATTGCAATAATGCAAACATAATAATACACTGATAGTAAATTGAGAAACCATCAGGAAAACGGTACTTTCCCCACTTGTGTTGTCTTGGAATACAACAAAGGATGAATAAATACATGGCACTGATGGTCCTGCTATTGTGATGTAGAACTATCAACTATCTGATGCATAGTGTGCCTTCTTTGGTATATGAGGAGTGGAAAAACTTTTAAGTGTTAGGCATGTACATTTAAGTATTCTCCACATATAGATTATACTTCTAAGGCTTAGGGAATATCACAGAAGAGAGGGTGGAAAGAATGCAAGAGCTGGACGATTGAGAGGCATGTTGTAAAGCTCTGTCTTCCAGACATGACATGCCCATTGAAAACATGAGCTCATAGCAGCTGTGGTTATCAGCAGAAGACATGCCCAACATAAGACTAATGAGTATTCCATCATGGATAGAGGCTGGGAACATGAGGCCTCATCCCCTCCCTGAGAAGTTATTGGCAGTTAATGGTTGCTAAGTGAAGAGAGCCCTTCCCATCAATGACGTAGTGACTATTAACTGGTGGGAAGAAGGGGTTCAGCCAGTGTAAGAGGGTGATATGAGAATAATAGGTGTTTTAAATTGTTAAATGCTGTATGTTTATGTATGAGATTATCAAAGAATAAATTTTAAAATGCAATAATTCCACTCAAAATATTTGGGCTGGAGAGATGGCTTAGCGGTTAAGCGCTGGCCTGTGAAGCCTAAGGACCACGGTTTGAGGCTCGGTTCCCCAGGTCCCACGTTAGCCAGATGCACAAGGGGGCGCACGCGTCTGGAGTTCATTTGCAGTGGCTGGAAGCCCTGGCGCGCCCATTCTCTCTCTCCCTCTATCTGTCTTTCTCTCTGAGTCTGTCGCTCTCAAATAAATAAATAAAAATTTAAAAAAAAATTGGCTCCCTTTAAGTCTTTCATGTGCTTCATTGTGGACCTTTGACAGTTTGGATGTTTACCTCAAAATCAGGTCTGCCTCTTCTTCTCCCTGTGACAAGATGTTCAACTAGTATTACATTTACCTTATCCTTGCTCTGATAAAGTATCTGACCAAAAGCTGCTGATGACATATATATATATATATATATATATATATATATATATATGTGTGTGTGTGTGTGTGTGTGTGTGTGTGTGTGTGTGTGTGTGTGTATGGGCTTACAGTCTCTTGGGAAAGCTCCATGATGGCAGCAAAAAGACTGTAGAGAAGAGGCTGCACATTTCCTCCTTGCCAACATCAGTTGGACAATAGTAGCAATTGAATGAGCCACATTCTAGAAAGGAGGGTCTGACTATAAGACCTAAAAGCCCACCCTCAAGAACAAACCTCCTTAATGAACGCTCCACTTCAAAAACTGCCATCAGGACTGGAGAGATGGCTTAGCGGTTAAGTGCTTGCCTGTGAAGCCTAAGGACCCCGGTTCGAGGCTCAGTTCCCCAGGTCCCACATTAGCCAGATGAACAAGGGGGCACACACATCTAGAGTTCGTTTGCAGAGGCTGGAAGCCCTGGCGTGCCCATTCTCTCTCTCTCCCTCTATCTCTCTTTCTCTCTGTGTGTGTCACTCTCAAATAAATAAAAATTAAAAAAAAAAAAAACAACTGCCATCAGTTGGGGACCAGACATTTAAAATACAGGAGTTTATGGAGGACATCTAATTGAAAGCACAACATTTTTCCCCTGACCCAATAAACTGATATCCATGCATGATGTAAAATTTAATGCATTCAGTCCAACTTTAAAAGTCTCCATAATTTCGATCAATCACAACACTATTCAAACATCCCCATAGTCCAAGATCTCTTACCTGTGTGCCTATAAAACCAAAAACGGCACAAAGTAAACATTCATACTGCAAAATATGGCTTTGGGAGGAAGATTGAACCAAAATGAAATCTAAATAATTGAAAAACAGGGCAAACATCAAAATCTGCAGCTCCAAGTCTGACATTTATAACCAGTGATGAGGTCTCTTATATTCCAATACTGTCCCTCCAAATAGGCTGCTAAACTCTGGAAGATAATTCTATCCTGGGTCAGCAAGTCTCCTTGTCAGCCATCCCACAGACTGAGCATCAAATCCTGGCAACTCAAAAAGTCCTAAAGTTTCCAATGCAACCCATGGCTCATCCTCATGGCTCCATTGGTCCTCCAAGCAGGAACTCTAATAATCTTGCATTACATCATCCAGTGGCAAATCCAATAGCTTTTCCCTGAAATTGTTATACCACCACAGTTCCAGTTAGACTACCAAATTTGTTAACCTGGGGAAAATAAATCTGACTTTGAACAACGGAGACTCAGGATCAAAGTCCTTTATTTTATAAAGATTCAGCATTATTTATGCTGTCCCAATGCACAAGAGCAGTCCCGAAAGTCAATGGTGGTAATCTATCAAACAACTGCAGCTGAAGCAGGATGGCTGTTTCCAGCTTGAAACTTTCACTTCTTTTTGTGCCTATGCATCTGCTCACAGACACCCATTTCTTCTAAAGTTAACCCTGTACAAGTTCATGACACAGGAAGAATGCAGCAAGTTTCTCACAATACTGCTTCTAGGAAGCCTAAAAAGCTCTACAAAGCACATTCCCTTCTAAGCCAACCCTGCGCAATCCACAGTTATTTTCAAATTTAAGTCTTTTAACTCTCTGACTAGAACGGTCCTTCAAGCTCTGCTTCAAGGATTACAAGGCATCTTTTAGGGCCATGGTTTAAAATCCTTCCACATTTGTCCCAGTAATCAGCTGCAAACAGCCAAAAACCACACATGTCTCTAGCAATAATGATCCCACTGCACTGCTACCAATTTTCTTTTGTAGTTTCCTTCTTCTAGCTGTGGTAAAGCACACAAAACAAAAGCACCTCAAAGGAGAATAGTATTTATTTTGGTTTAATTCGTGAAAGGAAGCTTTATTAGTTTCTAATTTTTTTCAAGTACATTAATTTGTATTTATTTTAGTTTTGTGATTTGAATCCATCATTCTGACTAAAGCCATGGCAGGGTGACTGAATCACATGCATTTCCTATTGTACAGTTACCAAAATATATAAATGTAAAATAATTTGTGTTGTACTTCTTTTTTTGACAATTTTTAAATTAGTTTTCTATTCCGCAAATACAGGCAGTTTGGTACCATTATTAGGCTCATCCATGACCTACTCCTTCCCATTGGCTCCTCCTTTGAGGTATATGGATCATGCATTGTGGAGTTAGCCCACAGTTATTGGTACAATAAATATCTCTGCATATCTTGACCCAACATGTGGCTCTGACATTCTTTCTGCCCCCTCTTCTGTAAAATTTCCCTGAGCCATGTTGGGTTCATTTTTGGTCTGCTTCAGTGATGAGGTGTTGGGGGCCTCTGAGGCTCTGGCTCTTTGGTTTGGTAGGGGTTGATTTTTCTCTGTGTTGGTCTCCTTCCCCTATGTGCTGGTATCTGGTTCATCAGGAAAACAGCATCCTTGTTTGTTTCGCCATTTTTTCTTAGTTTCAGCTTGGGCCCTTTTGAGGTATGATGGGGTGGCTCTCTCCTTAGGATCTGCATCTATCTGAAAAAGAGAAGCAGATTCTCCAACAGAGAGTAAGTTAGCTCCAGGACAAATGAAATAACCCTTACTTTTTTTTTTTTTAATCAAGAGTTTAATAGGTGTAGGCCCTCTTGTAGCCCATTATTGATGGTAGTTTGATATTGGAGAGAGGGCTTATGTTTGGATATGATTCTGATTTGTTTCCCAGCTCCAGCTATGGGCCCCGTACCACTGTGGGGATCAGTTAGCCAAATCAAGAGCAGTTGGTTCCCCACCATGGCTGTGTGCCACTATTGCACTTGTGTGGGCATCACAACCAGTTATTTGTTGCTAAGTAGGTAAGACCATGAGTTTCTTGGAGAGATATTGGTCATTTCCCCCAGTTGCCCAGTGCGCCCTTCTGGCACTAGATACGCTGACTCTTTGGGGACTGACTCTCTCCTGGCTTCCAGCCAGGCCATTCAATTTTACATGTCAGTTGCGTATGGAGTCTTCAGCAATAGGGTCTTACCACTGACCTTTGGTGGGTCATCAAGTACTCTGACAAAAGTCTGTCATTGTTTTAGGAAACTTTGTAGGTTTCTCTGATCAAAAGCTCATTGTGGATGATAGCCCCATGCTGGTACTTGGAGTTACAGGTCAGTGCTCACTAAGAAAATGTGGAAAAATATAACTAATATACAAGAGTTATAGAGGAGCGGGGGAGAGAGAGGGAGAGGGAGGGAGGGAGGGAAGATGTAGAAGGTTTAGGTTAGACTTGATTCTGCATTCTCCAGTATCTTGTGGTTCAGGTGTTTCCTGTAAGGGCCTGGTGAAGTTTCAACCATTTGGTCTGCCTTTTAGGAAGTAGATTTTTATGGTACCTTTATGATGGAAGGTGCAAAACAGCAGCAGGTGAGCTAAATTCTACCAAAGGGGAACTGACTATAGCATTGCTAAGCTCACCTTGAACAACACATCTCCTTCAAGAAGGCTTCACCTCCAAAATTGTACTTAGCTGATGACCACACATTCAAAACATGCAAGTTTATGGGGGACATCTGATTCAAGTCACCACAACTACCAATCATTCAACTCCCTTCAGGTCATTCTGAGAAAGCCCATTCAATGTATTAGGAGAACTTTTCCACTCCCCTTATTTTGAAATATTTTAGTGAACCCACACTACTATTCTAGACCGTTTAGTCTGCTTTTAAAAATACTATAAACTGAGCTCTTTTGAACAACACATCTAGCTCTGGAAGCAAAGCAATCCAAGGAGAAGATTGTGATAGATTCAGTGTCTGGGGAGGCTCAAATTATACACCTCACATGGAAGAAGGGACAATGTGTTTTGCTTGGCTCTTTTCTATGTATTAGATGGAGTCACACTATGCAGTTCATCTCCATAAGCCTCTAGAATGTTGAGATTACAGGTATACATTATCATGGCTTGCTTCTAGGTTTTATTGTATAAGAACACTGATCACATTCATCACCATTTGATGCTCATAATCTAATCACCAAAGAAAACCCCCATCTCATTAATACTATAATTTGGAGGAAGTCTGAGCATTTAAAAATATGAAACTGAGAGTAGGACATAAACATTCAGACCACAGTAATTACTACATTTTAAAACCTCACTAGTTCACAAGGTTAATTGCCAAAAGGTAGTTTGAGTTTTAGTGTGGAAGATTTTATTAGTTATCATCTTACATTTTTATTAGATATGGACATAATTAGGATGTAAACAACACATGTTGCTTTAAAGCACTGTGATCTGACATGATGCAGGAAGTTACTTCAATATTCCTAACTTTATGGAGGCATGCTTTATGGCCCAAAATATGCTCAATTCTGGAGAATGTTCTGTGGGCTTCTGAGAAGAATATGTATTCTGTAGAGTGTGGTGGAAAGTCCTGTAGATGTCTGTTAGGTCAAGTTGATCTATGATATTGTTGAGCTCTATTATTTCCCTTTAATTTTCTACATGGATAATTTGTGTATTTATGATAATGGAGTATTCAAGTCTCCAACTATGATGGTGTTGTATATTTCTATTTTGTTGTCAAGTAGATTTTGTTTTATAAATTGTGCTGTTCCTGTGTTTGGCGCACACGTGCGCGCGCACACACACACACACACACATGCATGTGTGTGTGTGTGTGTGTGTGTGTGTGTGTGTGTGTGTGAGTGTGTGTTTCTGTTCCCTCTACCACATAATTCCCTGAGCCATGCTGGAATCATTTTAAGTCTACTTCAGTGATGGGAAATTAGGAGCATCTAAATGTTGACTGTTTTCATTATCTTTTCCCATCACCCTTGTTCTTATATCAGCTTAACTAAGAGAACAGCCCCTTCATGCTCATTTACCCAATTCAACTGTGGTTTCAGCTGGGACCAGGGTGGAGTGTGTTGGGTCATTTATCTCCTCAAGTCCAGTTCCCATCAGAAAAAGAAAATCAGATTCTCCAATATAGAGTGAAGTCAGCACCAGTTAAATGATATAACCATCATTAATTTACAAAGAAACAAAGGGTTTAGACACTTTTATAGTCTAAGGTTAGTGGGAGCTTGACAATGGAAAGCAGAATCATTATCTGGATATTATTCTGACTTGTTTCCCAGATCCAGATATGGTTTTCTTTCCACTGAGTGGATCAGTTAGGCAATCCAAGAACAGTTACCCACCATGGCTGTATGCCAGTATTGAACTCTGAGAATCACATCAAGTTGTTTGCTTCTGAGTTGCTTAGACTTTGAGTTGCATGGACAGATGTTGGCCACTTTCCCCTGGTAGATCATGTAGTGCCTTTTGGTACAAGATGAGCTAATTATATGGGAAATGGTTCTCCTCTGGATTCCAGCCAGGTCTCTCCATGGTCTGTGCCAACAGAATTTGGTATCTTCAGCAGTAGGGTCTTACTGTTAACCTCTGGTAGATAATCAAGTGCTCTGACAGAAGTCTTTCTTGCTTTTTTTGGGAGATCTAGTAGGTTTCTCTGATGAACATCTCATTGTGGATGTAGACCACATCCTGGTAGGGGGAACTAAAGGAGAGTGCCAAGAGAAAAGAAGAAAAAAATAGAAGAAAGAGAAACAGGAGAAATTTGAGGTTAGGTTTCATCTCACACTCTACAGGACCCTTCAATTCAGGTGCACCTGATGGTTACACCATTTAGTCTAATTTTCATGATATAAGATTCTATGATACCAGTTCAATTTGGGTTCAGATTTTGTGTCCCCCCCCATCACCTCTTCCCTTCCCCCAAACCCTACCCTCCCTATTGTCAAAGCCTTAAGATGCTATTCAGTTATGTCAGCAACTTGGGCTGTTCCTGGTTAGAAATGGCAGATAAGCAAGATCATGCATCAGTTGTCATTTTGTGATTATGTGAGTTCACTTAGAATGATCTGTTCCAAAATTCAACCATTTTTCTACAAATTTCATTTAAATGCCCAGTAAGGGAAAAAAATCATAGTCTACTGGTAACTCTATATTCATCCTTTTCAGGAGTATCCAAATTGATTTCCACAGTCATTGTACCAGCTAATATTCCTACCAACAGTGAATGAGTGTTCCTATTTCTCCATGTCCTTGCCAACATTCATTTTCGTTTTTCTTTTTTAACAATTGCTATCCTTACTGGGGTGAGGTGGCATCTCATAGTTCTTTTTATTTGTTTTTCCTTAAATCTATCCCTTCTGATGACCCCAAGCACTTCAATGGTGAGAATGTACAGTATTTCCTCTCTCCATTCCACTGTGAATGCTCTAATGGTTAGGGATGTTGAACATTTTCTTAAGTGTGTGTTAGTCACTTGTAATTCTATCTTTGAGAACTCCCTATTTAGTTCTCTGCCCCACTTTTGGAGTGGGATGTTTGATTTTTTTTTTATTGTTAGTTTTTTGAGTTCATTGTGGATTCTAGATATTAGGCTTCTATCAGTAGTATAGCTGGCAAAGATTTTCTCCCATTTGGTGGGTAATCTATTTGCTCTGCTTATAGTATGTTTGTTTATGGAAAAGCTTTTTAGCTTCATGAGATCCTATGGATTGAGTGTTTGTTTAATTTCCTTGGCTACTGGGGTTTGTTCAGGAAGTCTTTTCTAAGTCCCATGTTGTGGAGAGTACTTCCTATTTATTTTTCTTCCAGAAGTTGAAGGGTTTCAGGTCATATATTGAGGTCTTTAATCCATTTGGACTTGATTTTTGTTATGTGGTGAAATGAGCGAGTATAATTTTATTTTTCTACACATTGTCATCCAATTTGTTCAACAACATTTGTTGAAGATGCTATCTTTTCTCCAGTTTGCATTATTGGCAGCTTTGTCAAAGATCAAGCAGCTGTAGTTGCTTGCCCTAAAGACTGGGTCTTCAATTCTGTTTCACTGGTCTATGTTTCTGTTTTTATTCCAGTGCCATGCTATTTTTTGTCACCATGTCTTTGTAATATAACTTTATATCAGGTATGGTGATACCACCAGAAGTATTTATTTTGCTGAGGGTATGTTTGTATATCTGAGGCCTTCTGCCATTCCATATGAATTTTAAGACCATTTTTTCAGTCTCAGTGAAGAATGATGGTGGCATTTTTTATTGGTATTTCATTAAATCTGTTTATTGCTTTTGGTAGAATTGCCATTTTCACAATATTAATTCTACCTCTCCAGGAATATGGGTGGCCCTTCCATCTTCTCAAGTCCTCTATTTATTTATTATTTTTATGTTTTTATTATGTAGTTGTTTTAAATCCTTTGTTAGTGTTATTCCAAGGTATTTAATTTTTTGGTTGCTATTGAAAGTGGGACAGCCTCACTGATTTCTTTCTCTGTATATTTTTCCTTTGCATATAGAAAAGCTACTGATTGTGGGGCATTGATTTTTTATCCTGCCACTTTGCTGAAGGAAGTTATCACCTTTATAAGTTTTGGGATGGAGACATTCATGTCACTTATATATCTATAGGATCATGTCATCTGCAAATAGAGCTACCTTGACTTATTCCTTTCCAATTTGAATCTCTTTTATTTCTTTTCCCTATCTTATTGTTTGGGCTAGTACTATGTTGAAGAGCAGTGTTAAGAGAGGGCACCCCTGTCTTGTTCCCAATCTCACTGGGAACTCTTTGAGTTTTTCCCCATTAAGAATTATTAGGGCTTTAGGAGCTTTATATATATAGCCATTATTGTGTTGAGATATAAACACTCCATGCCTATTGTTTCCTGTATTTTGATCATGAAATGGTGTTGCATTTTGTCAAAGGCCTTCTCTGCATCAATTGAGATGATAATGTGGTTAGTATGGTTCAGTTTATTTATATGGTATATTACACTCACCAATTTTTGTGTGTTAAACAACTATTGCATCCTTGGAATGAAGCCTCCTAGATCAAGGTAGATAATGCTTTAATGTGTTGTTAGATTTGGTTTGCAAAGATTTTGTTCTGAGTCTTTGCATCTAAGTTCATTGGGGATATAGGCCTGTAATTTTCTTTCCTTGTTGCATCTCTGTCTGGTTTTGGTATTAGGGTGATACTAGCTTCATAAAAGGAGTTGAGGATTCCCTGGTCTCTGATTGCATGGAATACTTTGAGAAAAATTGGTTTCAGTTCTTCTATGAAGGTTTGATAGAATTCAGCTAATAATCCATCCAGTGTTGGACTTTTCTTTTGGGGGAGGGTTTTGATTAACTTTTCAATCTCCATGGTTATTATACATTTGTTTAGGAGATTAATCTGCTCTGAGCTTAGTTTTGGTAAGTGGTATGTGATCATACACTTCTTCCAGATTATTGAGTTTTTTGTAGGAGAGGGTTTTGGAAGCATGCCCTGATGATTCTTCCAATTTCTTTGATGTCTGTAGTAATCTCTCATTTTTCATTTCTAATTTTGTTAATTGAGTATTCTCTTATTATTTTTTTTCTACTTGATCACTTTGGCCAGGGGTTTGTCAATCTTGTTTATTTTTTTTTTCAAAGAACCAGCTCTCAATTTCACTGAGTTAAATAATTGTGTTCTTAGTTTCCAATTCACTAATTTCTGTTCTAATCATGACGATTTCTTTCCATCTGGAGCTTGTTGGATTGGATAATTATTTGTCCTGTGCCTTTATGTGGACAGTCAGGTTATTGATTTGTGATCTCTCAGTCTTTGTAGTAAAGGCATTTAGGGATATGGATTTTCCCCTTATGAATGCCTTCATTGACTCCCATAAGTGTTGTAGGTTGTGTTTTCATTATTGTTCAAATCTTGGAATTTTACAATTTCTTTTTTGATTTCTTCCATGACACATTCATTGTTTAAATGTGTGTTGTTTATTCTCCAGGAATTGGTGGAATTTTTGCTGTGTCTCTTGCTGTTAATTTCTATCTTTAAAACATTGTGATCTGACATGATGCAGGAAATTACTGAAAATTTCCTGATTTTATGAAGACATGCTTTATGACCTAATACATGGTTAATTCTGGAGAAGGTTCTGTCGGCTGCTGAGAAGAATGTGTCTTCTGCAAAGTTGGGGTAGAAAGTTCTGTAGCTATCCATTAGGTCTAGTTGATCTATGATGTTCTTGAGCTCTATTAGTTCCCTGTTGATTTACAGGTGGATGATCTGTCTATTGATGATAGTAGAGTATTGAAGTCTCCAACTATGATGTTGGTGTTTATTTCTGTTTTATTGTTGAGTAGATTTTGTTTTATAAATGGTGGTGTCCCTGTGTTTGGGTCATATATATTTATGATTGTGATGTGCTCATGTTGGATCATTCCATTGATGAGTAAGAAGTGGCCTTTTCCTTTTTGGTTACTTTTGCTTTGAAGTCTATTTTATCAGTTATTAATAAAGCAACACCTTTTTTTAAAATTTTTATTTTCTTGGCATATCATTTTCTATCCTTTCACCATGAGGAGGTGTCTACCTTTAGTGGTGAGGTGGGTTTCTTAAAGACAGCAGAAAGAAGGGGCCAGTTTTTTTTTTTTTTTTTCCTTTTTCAATGTGGGGTCTCACTCTAGCCCAGGCTAACCTGGAATTTACTGTGTAGTTTCAGGGTGGCCTTGAACTCACGGTGATCCTTCTACATCCGAGTCCCAATTGCTGGGATTAAAGGTGTGTGCCACCACACCCGTGAAGGGCCAGTTTTTTGTTGTTTTTTTTTTTTTGATACATCCTGATAGCCTGTGTATTTTGATGGGTGAATTAAGACCATTAATATTTAAGGTTATTACTGTGAAGTTTGAATTAATCCTTGCCATGATGAGGTGTTATATTGGGTTGGGTGCTTACTTGTGTTATGTACTGTTTTAATCCTGGTTCATTTTGGTCATTGTGATCTTTTTCTTGTTGGGTCTTGAGATTGGTTGGTTGGCTGTTCTTTGTGGAATCTTCCCTCAAATATTCTCTTTAGGTTTGGATTTTTGTTTATATGATCATAGAATTGACTTTTTTTTTTTTTTCCTGGAAAGTTTTTCTTTCATCATCGATTATGAGGGATACATTTGCTGGGTAGATTAGCTTGGGTTGGAAGCCATAGTTTTTCAGACTTTAAAGTGTTCAATTCCAGGCCCTTCTGGCTTTCAGGGAGAAATATGATGTTATTCTAATGGGATTTCCTTTGTGCATTTTGAATTGCTTCTCTCTTGTTGCTTTTCACACTCTCTCTTTGACTTCATTGTTAAGAGTTTTAAATATGATTTTCCTTGGACAGTTTCTTCTTTGGGCATGTCTGTTTGATATTCTGTGGGCTTCTTGTATCTGGATTCTCTCTTTTGCAAGATTTGGAAAATCTTCTTCAATAATTTTGTTGAGTATCTTTTCTATGTACCTGGCCTGGATTTCCACACCTTCTGGTATACCCATGATCCACATATTTGGTCATTTTAGAGTGTCCCAAGGTTCCCTCATATTCAGTTCCCTTGATTTTTTGAATTTAGCAAAGTTTTTGGCCTCCTGATAAATGTCTTCTGTCTTATCTTCCAGGTCAACGTTCTGTCTTCCACATGAGTAACTCTGTTGATGAGTGGTTCTAGAGAGGTTTTTATAAATTCTATTTGACTTTTGTTTTCTGTTGAGTTATTTTCTATCATGCCCGTCTTTTTTTTTTTTTTGAGATATGATTTCAATTCACATTCTGATTTTCTTGGTGCTTCCTGTAGTTCATTTTTCACTTGATCAAGTCTTCATTAAGCTTAATCTACCTGTTGTTGAGTTCTTCCATGTTTTGTTTTACCTTCAAATTATTCATACATCTTTGGAGGGTTCTAACTTTTTCTTCAAATCAAGTTAACCCTACTATCCAAAGCTGAATGCTCTTAGAGATGATTCTGTTCAATTTCATTGATATGATTGTCGGTTCTATGATGGTGTGCTTCAAGTTCAGCAATCTTTTTTGAATCAGGGTCTCATTGCTTGTTATGTTTTCATTTTGGGAATGAATTTCTGTTGATTTCTCTATGATTTTATCGTTAAGATTCTGTAGTACAACTAGGCCTCCTTGGTGGAGATCTCTCAGTTTTCTTACTTTTGTTGGCTTTTTTGCATTCTTATCTACCCATTTTAAGAAGACTTTTTTTTTATAGAAGTGGAAGCAATTTTATGTCACTTGACCTCTTCACCCTCTGACTCAGGCAAACAGAGATGTTGATACTTATTGGCCAGGCAATATAACAGAGCAAAAGGCCTAGCCCTCCCCAAGGAAGGAACCATGGGACCTACCAGGACCAGGGGACTAGGAGGAGTAAGGTAACAGGGATCTGGTCTGCTTTGTGCTGTGCACTCAAGGACATAGACCAGTGCAGACAACCTAGACTAGAGATGTTTGATGAGCCCAGATACAGGGGTCTGACCTACTTACTCCAAATGGCTATCCACACACTGGCCACACAAGTTACTCTGACCTAGATGGTGGGAGAAGTCTAGAAATGGGTCCAGCCTACTAACTCCAGTCCTTTGTGTCTGCCAAGGCACTGACTGCACAAGGAACTCAGACCTGGGCAGTGGGAGGGGTCCAGAAAAGGGTACAGCATACTCATTCCAAACCACTGCACATGCCCACACACTGGCCTCACAAGAAACTTAGACCACTCTGTAGCTTTTTAAAATTAAGTTTAATATTTCTTTTTCTACTTGGAGTACTATTTCAAATTAAGAGATGTTGAATGGCTTCTTTTATTTTCCAACTGAGATGTTGCCTACTGCATTGAAGTTGGCTTGTGGCTTTTTTAATAAGGCTTTATATTTAAGTAGGTAATCTGATACTTGAATATAAAACAAGAACTATTATAAGATTGTAAAAGAACTCTGGACCTTAATAACTTCTTTGAAATCCTATTTATATTCCTTAAAGTAATATTAAATTTATTAGTGGGAAAATAAAAACCATAAATTCTCCTCCATGTTCAAATAAATCATTAATATTTTGACATATATTGTGGAAAAATATCCAAACATAATAAAATCAAATGTGGAAATTAGATTAACTTATGCAATTTTAGACAGAAATAGCAACAACCATTATTATAATTTGACTATTGAGATTTCCTTTATTAGGAACCATGCAATAGCCCATAGAAAGTAGTTTTTACATGCATTTAAATAAATGATATTATTGAATGTTTAACTTTATGGGTCTTTTAAAATTATCACTTAATTTACATTTTGACTTATAGTAACATTAAGGGTATTTTGAAATTGTACATTTAACTGGTTGATTCTTTGGTGGCCAGCTATTATAACTGTGTTTCCATTGTCAGAATATGAACAGTAACAGAAATAATACAAGTGACTTGAAATATTAGATTGTGACCTTTAATTTTACAACTATGTCTTGCATTTGTAATTGCCTTAACACTAATGTATGTGACTATGCCATTTGTCCTCAACATCATTTTGTACCTATTTGAAAAGACATGCCAGACATATTTATTCAGTTAAAAATGTTCCATGTGATTAGAGCTAATTAAATCACACACATAATACTAAGGATAAAATGAAAGCATACTAAATAGGAACAAAATTAAGTGTTAAGGGTCAGATAGCCCTGCCCTTGAATTTTCCAAGAAAATCAATTCATTGTCAACTGAAGTTCTAACTGTTAATTAATGTGACATAAAAAATAACCCCTTTCAAAACTTACTTTCACTACTTATATATTTCTATGTGTTCTAAGCTTCTTCCATTCAAAATCAAGATGGTACCTCCTTTGTTAAATCTCTCCAAAGCTTTTATTTTTGTTTTTGATTTCTTTTGGTGTTGGATATTGAACACAGGGCCTCATGAGTGCTAGGCAAGCACTGTAGTACTGAACTTCACCAAGAAACTTTTGATTTAATTTTAATAAGCTATTTATGCCACCAAGTGTTTGGATCTGTGAATGTGCATTCTTGATCTGTGCCAGTTGAAAACCATGTTTCACTGTGAGAAGAATATGATTTGTCTTGTGACCTTGAAATCCACCAGATCTGTAATGTCTTAAATACTACTTTTTAATCTGTGTAACCAAGCAGGTCCCCTTTGGTTACTTTCAAAATGTGACCCATGTATGAGTAAGGGTTTCACGTGAAGATAAGAGTTATACCATTTTAGGTTTTCCCAAAAACTTAACTGGTGATTGACTTGAATAGATAGTACAAGGCACTTATGATTTCATGCCTCTCAAGCCCATCTATCAATAGTTGGCTGCTACACCATCCCCATTCTGAATGGTAGCACCAAAAGAACTCTAAACCTTGATGATTCTACTCAGTCACTGAAAACAGGACTTCATGTTACGAAGATCATGTTTTAAAACTGATTTTTCTGTAATGAAGCTGAACATATAAGGCCCATTTTTTGCCTCCCCCCCCCCCCCGAGCCAACAGAAACATACAAAAAATATAAGAATGTTTCATTACAGAACCACACTATTTGTAATAGCTCCAAATTAAAAACTTTCAAATTATGTCTCCTTTTTACCTTACTGGCCTCTGCTACTAAGTATTTTCATTCTCACACAGAAGCCCAATCATCTGTAGCTAGGATCCACATATGAGAGAGAACATGTGGCACTTGGCTTTCTGGGCCTGGGTTACCTCACTTAGTATAATACTTTCCAGGTATTTTTCTGCAAATTTCATAACTTCATTTTTCTTTACCGCTGAGTAGAACTCCATTGTATAAATGTGCCACATCTTCATTACTTGCTACATAGTTTATAGCAGCAAAATTTTGAAAACATTTTAGGAAGCAGAGGTAAGATGATTGCCATGAGTTCAAGGCCAGCCTGAGACTACATAGCAAATTCCATGTCTGCTTTGGCTAGTGTTGTCGTCAGGTTCGCATTGCTGGTAGAAATCACCCAACCAAGAGCAGCTTGTGGGAAAAAGAGGATTATTTTGGCTTATAGGCTCAAGGGGAAGTTCCATGATGACAGGTATAAACGATGGTATGAGCAGATAGTGGGCATCACCCCCTGGCCAACATCAGATGGATATCAGAAACAGGAGAGTGTGCCAAACACTAGCAACACAACACTGTCTGTAACACCTGTAAGCCCGCCCCCAACAATACACCACCTCTAGGAGGCTTTAATTTCTAATTGCCATCAGCTGGAGAGATGAGCATTCAGGAGAACTAAGTTTATGGGGTACACCTGAATCAAACCACCACAGCTACAGTGAAACACTACCTCAGGTAAAAAGGAAGATATACAGTTCCAGAGGTCAGTGTGCTTGCCACCCCAGACTTCATGTCCAAGTGTGATCCACAAAACACACGAAAGGCAGAAGCTGTGGAGGGTTCTCTAATCCCATCATGCACATACCAAGATGGGAGATGGAAACAGGAGAATTTCCTGGAAGCCTTGAAAATTCCAAAGTTCTGAAACTTTGGTGAGCCCACCAAAGAAACAAGAATGAGAGAGAGAAACACTGCCTCAAAGGATTAAGACAGACACATCACATGTAGCATACATACACATGCACTAAATAAATACATTAAATTAAAAAAATGTATAAAAATAATTCAAAAGTAATACAGCAAATTTTAATCTCAGTAGACCTAGATTTGGAGATATGCATGTGTATTGTAATGATATCACTCTGGGAAGCTGGCTTTACATGGGTACTGGGTAACTGAACCCGGACCTTAGGCTTTGCAAGCAAGCACTTTTAACCACTGAGCTATTTTCCCAGCCCTCTGATTACTTCCTATACTCTTCTGTAGCACCTAACCAGATATCTATTGCACTATAAGCAAGAGTTTATTAAGCTTCCTCAAAAGAATAGGATAGGGCTGGAGAGATGGCTTAGCAGTTAAGTGCTTGCCTGTGAAGCCTAAAGACCCCAGTTTGAGGCTCGATTCCCCAGGACCCACAATAGCCAGATGCACAAGGGGGCGCACATGTCTGGAGTTTGTTTGCAGAGGCTGGAAGCCCTGGTGCGCCCATTCTCTCTCTCTCCCTCTATTTGTCTTTCTCTCTGTGTCTGTCACTCTCAAATAAATAAAGAAAAATAATTTAAAAATTTTAAAAAAGAATAGGATAGTTCACATGGAAACACTTGCATGTTTTCAGTGAAGTATAAAGAAATAGTAAATTTTCCATTTTTCTATGATTTTATTTTCACGGTGTATCTATATGTCTGTGCCTATGTTGTTAAGTTCCCATCATCATGCTTTTGTAATGAGTATCGATTACAACTGAAACTATACTCCCTTATGCTTAGGTTTTCTTAATGTATTGAATATGTTTCAGATTCTAGTTAATAAACCAACCCAATTCTAGTTTGATGGTCAAATGGCTCTCTTTTGATTTCAGCATTCACATGTGCTTGTTCTTTGCACTTATGCTGAGCTCTATACTGTCGAGTGAACTGTGACGTTTTCCTCAGTTATTCTCTAGAGTCTATTTGGCTCTATTCCCTACACTAATGATGTTAACTTCTAGCTGTTAACACCAATTAACATTTTTCTCATATGCACTGAGTCCATTGAAAAAAATTCAGTTACCTTTTGCTAATTTAGAGTCTAGTTTTTAAGCAAACTTGAAGAGTTTGTGAGCCATTTCATTTTTTTTCTAAATTTCATGTTGTTTCAGTTTTTCTACTCTCATAAATAAAACATATGCTATTATTTTTGCAGCTATAAGAGTTTATTCAGTGAACAGTGCCCAAATAACAAATGATTACTATTGCACATACATATGGTGGGTATATAGATACATCTGTGACTTCATTTGACCCCAATATGAATTTAATTTATTAATCTTTTATCAAAAACTGACATTAAGTTAGGACTTAAATATGCTAGTACATATACACATAAAAACAAAAATGTGAGTTTTGAAACTAGCTTTAAAAATATCTCTTTTGCCTGCTATCTATATAAAAGGGAAAAAGCCTTTATTCTTGAAAGTAAAACCCATTTTGTAAGTATAGTTTTTGAGTTTTTACATTCTTTTGTTGTTTCCGCTTGTTTAGCTTGCTTCTGTCTATGCTCTCACAGACCTAGGGCAGACTAGCTCAGCTGCAAATGATGCCAACATTGTTATCCAGCTTTCCTTGGAGACAAGCCTTTGTACAGAGCATATTTTCTTTACCAGTTGATTCCTGATTGCTGGGGCTTCATGTTACAGTGCAATGGGTTTCACAATTAGTTCTAACAAGTATTAATGGAACTGTGCAGTGTTTCCGATGTCTTTTTCGACATGCATATAAAAGATTTGCACATGATATCACTGACATTTCAGAGTGATGTTTTCATTATAATTACAATTTAAATAATAGATCTTTAGTCGAACCACATAGTCCCTGCATTACCATGATGCTTCTGTGGTTAACAAGGGCAGGAAGAGCCTTGGGGAATACTTGCTGATTTGGCAGTGTGAAACAAGCCACATATACCCCTTGTTGAACCGAAAAGCAAGTTCCTTTCATTTCTTTCACCCCTAACATAACCAAGACTGGCTGACTAGTCATTGGTTCATGTTGTCAGAGCTTAAAAAAATTGAACAGGCTAAAAGTTAAGTACTTCCTTACCACATCATAAGCCATATATGAGAGGTGTCCATAGCTTAGAGATAGGGCTCTGGTGTTTTGAAAGCTCTCATGAGTACACTGCTAGAATTGTTGGTATCAGAAAGAGTGTGGAAATCCTATTCATCCTCTGGCATCTTTTTGGCCCTCACTTGATCTTTAGTCCAGCTGTTCAAAGGAGAGAAATGAAGCTGAAGATGCATGCGAGTGGCTGCAGCTGCTGTTATGGAGGTTGGTGCTCTGCTGTTAGATAACAGACACATTATTTTTATTCAGGTGGAAGACTGCCTTGCTGTGCATTTCTACCACTGTCAGAAAGATTGATTCCTGAAATCTTTTGAAAAAAAAATACTAAATCTAGCTACTTTGGGTATTTACCCAGTGGCATCGCAGCTGCCTGGCATTGCAGTGTGGCAGCTGAACAATAATCACTGCTATTTCTTTGATTTGTTTCTAGTTTTAACAGCAACTGAGTACAGGGAGGTTCAAGCCCAGACTGGGACCTTCATTCCCCAGTGATCTCATCCAGTCCATTGCTCTAAATAATCTATAAAGCTAATGACTCCCAAATTTATATCTCTGGACCTGATGTCATCCCTGCATTTCATACTCATATATCTGGCTGTTTATTAAGTAGTTTCTGCTTCCACATCTATGATGTACATCACATTTAACATGAATGGACCCAAACTACTGGGCTATCCACCCATATGTCACTTTAACCACTAATCCCACCATTTTCCCATCACAGTGTTAGGCAATTTCTTTTTGATGGTTAATGCTGCCTAAATCTTGCATTCCTTAACTATCCTTTACCTCATAGGTATGTTTCAAGGACTATACTTTGAAAGTAGATTCAATACCATAACACTCCATGCTAACACTTTAAATCTGGCCAAGCACAGATTACATCTCAACTTTTATAATTGCTTCATAACATGACAGCTTGCTTCTGTTACTAGACCTTGGATCAAATCTTGTGCCCTGGCAGCCCCAACATACCAGGATCAGCAACCCCTCTTCAATTAGAAAAGCTAAATGAATGGTGAAACTCAGAAAAAGGAAATTATTCAATGTGGCCACACTGGGAAGAGAGACAAAAGCATCCAATGACTTCCCTACTCCCCTGCCCAAAGTCCAGAGTCAGGGTCTTCACATAAGTCATGTGTTTAAATAGAGTACCATTGGTGTGCATAGCTATGTAGTGCTGGTCAAGGTATGGTCCTGACTATACTTGTCTGGGTATCAATCCATTTCTGGGGAAACAATTTCCCCTCTTGGTGGCACCAGCCTCATCCTTTTTTTTTTTTTTTTTTCTTATAGCATTCCAATTTCTTGTGGTTCATTGTTTCAGTAGTCTGATGGCCAAAGAAAATAGTACTAATAGGGTCTCTGGAATACCTTCCTTCTTGCCAGGCCAATTACACATCCTTTATCTAAATGATACGTTTTCCCACAGCAAGAGTAAATTACATAAATTACATCACGTCATCCTGTACTTACAAGTTACTGAACAATAGCTTTCATTCCACACCACACCTTCAGAGTCTTAAAGTCTTAATCAACCTATCTCCCTGTTGTTTCTCTAAGTTACTGTTCTTTCATTATTTTTTAGCTCATGTACTCAACTCATTTCCCTGAATATACAGTGACCTTTTTACTACACCTTAAATATAATAGTCATGGTCCCAAAGAAGTGCCTTTGAAATTACCTTTTTCTTTGCATGAAATTGACTTTGCCCCTGTGTTTACATGACCTGGGTTGGAAGCTCCTTTAGGCTTTTATTTTTAAAAATGTCACATTGTCAGTAATGTCTTCCATCATTAGCCTTTGTAAAATATAGCACTGCTCTTGATGGTCTCTTTGCTATATTTTTAATGCCTTCTTTTTCTCCTTCACACTGGCTTTGTTTTGTTCTCTGACAGTTCTCCAGAACTAACATGAATGCCTAGTGCCCAGGAGTCCCTAATAAGCATTTGTGGGAAGTATGAACCTTTACCTCATTCTTCTTTCTACCAGC